>NC_142667.1:2493873-2801233 GCF_026168435.1 Sesamum indicum | reverse complement strand
GGTGGCTTTTAATCTCAAGTTTTTTGCATGCGAAGGATTTTCGGGAAGAGTCCCCTCCTTGAGATAGAGCGTCAGCTCGTCCTTCCATGTACAAGGTTCGTCTACGGTATGTACCTCGACCTCGGCGATCGCAGGTTTGTTCTTCACCATTACCGTGATGTTACGATTTTTTATTCCCGATAATGAAGCTCCAAATTTGGAAAGCGAATCGGCTCTGTCTTTTTCTCCTCTCGGTATCTGCTGGACAATGCATTTGTCAAAACGCTCGATCAGAGACTTTGACCTCTTCAGGTACATTGACATTGTACGTTCCTTTGCTTCGTAATTTCCTTCAATCTGCATTGCTACCAACTGCGAGTCAGTGTATACTTCTAAAGTTCTTGCTCCTGCCGCATGTGCCAGCTCTAATCCTAAGATTAATGCCTTGTACTCGGCTTCATTGTTGGTGGTATGGAATGAAAGTCTTGCTGCGACCTCTATTTCGACCTCTCCAGGTCCTTGTATCAGGATCCCAGCCCCACCGCTACTAGCGTTCAACGATCCGTCAACGTGCAACATCCATGGTTCGACATCCGGAGCTGGTATGTTTGTCAGTTCCATTACGAAATCAGCAAGCACCTGGGCCCTCTCCGAGTTTCTGGCGTGGTATTCTATATTATGCTCACCCAGTTCCACAACCCACTTCACTAATCTCCCTGAGACCTCTGGTCGCGATAAAATGCTCTTGAGCGGTTGGTTCGTTAGTACGATAATCTTGTGTGATTGAAAATACGGCCGTAATCTCCGGGCCGAGGTTACTAGTGCAAGAACAAACTTTTCAACTAAGCTGTACCTCAACTCCGCCCCTTGCAGCATCTTGCTAACATAGTATACCGGGTTCTGGACTCTATTTTCCTCCCTCACCAGAATTGAACTTACAGCATGTTCAGACACGGCCAAGTATAGGTACAAAATATCTCCAGGTCGAGGGTTCGCCAATAACGGTGGCGTCCTTAGGTAATCCTTGAGTTGGTTAAAAGCATACTCGCATTCGCTAGTCCATTGGAAATCCTTAGGCTTTCTCAAAACTTGAAAGAAGGGTAAATTTCTATCTGCGGATTTAGAAATAAATCGGTTGAGGGATGTGATCTTACCCGTTAATTTCTGAACGTCTTTTATTGAGCCTGGTGACTTTAGCTCGAGAATTGCTCTGATCTTCTCTGGATTGGCCTCTATTCCTCGACTGCTTACCATATAGCCCAAGAACTTGCCCCCTCCGACCCCAAATGTGCATTTAGTTGGGTTGAGCTTCATCCCGTATGTTCGCATGATGGCAAAGCTTGCTTCGATGTCGTGCAAGTGTTCCTCCGAGCGTCGGCTTTTAACCAACATATCGTCAACATAGACCTCCATTGTTTTCCCTATTTCTTCTCTCAACATTCTATTAACGAGCCTTTGGTACGTTGCACCTGCATTTTTCAGACCAAACGGCATTACGTTATAGCAAAATATACCTTGTTCAGTTACGAACGATGTCTTTGTGCGGTCTTCCTTAGCCATGCGGATCTGGTGGTAACCCTGGTAGGCATCCATCATTGAAATCAACTCGTACCCTGCGGTCGCATCTACCAACTGGTCGATTCTTGGTATTGGGAAAGGATCTTTGGGGCATGCCCTGTTTAAGTGCGTAAAATCGGTGCACATCCTCCATTTCCCAGCAGCCTTTAGCACCACCACCACATTTGATAACCAGTCCGTATAACGGACCTCAGAAACGTATCCCGCCTTTAACAGCTTATCCACTTCCTCTTGGATGATCCGATTTTTTTCAGACCCGAACGCTCTTTTTCTCTGCTGGACGGGTTGCGCCTTTGGATCTAAATTCAACCGGTGCGCAATGATTTCAGGACTAATACCTTTGAAATCGGAGGGGCTCCAGGCAAACATGTCAGCATTGCGACGCAGGAATGCGATCATCATCATCTCGAATTTTTTCTCCATGCTTGCCCCAATCTTTGTTATTTTGGATGGGTCGCCCTGTACCAACTCGATCTCCTTGTGTTCATCCACTGGTTCTATTCTCTCCTCGTTCTCGATGAAAGTTTCATCCAATTTCCTCTTTTTATCTGTTGCATCCTTTTTTACAGAGAGGTTGTAGCATCGTCTGGCTTCCCCTTGATCGCATGTGACCTCTCCAACTCTGGCGTGTGTAGGGAATTTCATTTTTAAGTGATACGTGGATACAATGGCCCTAAAAATATTCAAGCCAGGTCTTCCCAAAATAACATTGTAAGCAAAAGGGGTGTTGACCACGAGAAACTTTACCGTAAGAGTTCTTCTTCTGGGTTCGTCTCCGAGGGAAACGGGCAATTCGATTGTTCCCAACGAGTCCACTTCACTGCCTCCGAAGCCCACCAATGGCGAACTCATAGCACCCAACCTGGCTTCTCCTAAGCCCATTTTGATTAAAACTTCCTTCAAAATAATGTCCGCAGAACTTCCGTTGTCAACCAACACCTTATGGACAGTGAAATTGGCTATGTCCATTTTAATTACCATAGGGTCATTACCGTCTCCGATCTTTCCCTTTACATCCTGCGCACCAAAGCTAATCTCTAATTCCTGGGATATGTTCATTACCTACCTGCTTGTCATGGTGCCCGTCCTCCGTTCTGCTTTCTTCCTTGCTCTATTTGAATACCCCATCTCGGATCCTCCCGCTATCATGTGTATGACGCCTTTCACAGGCGCGTTCTCCCGGTTATTTTGCCCTGCAACGACCCTACCCTCTACTCGTCTCAATGGGCTCCGGGATCTGCTGTGTCGACCCCTGTCGGGGTAATCCTTTGATACTAAATCCTTGAAATACCCTTGGCGGACTAACCACTCAATCTCATCCTTAAGCTGGTAGCATTCTTCTGTGTCATGCCCCCCTTCACGGTGGAATCTACAGTACTTGCTCGAATATTTCTTGGCAGGGGTAGCCCTCGTGGGTTTCGGCCATCTGAGTACATCCTTCCTTTTCACCATGAGCAATGCCCTTGCCCTCGTGGTGTTGAGTGGCGTGTATTTATTGTACTTTTGTGAATAGTGGGGTTCTTTGTTTCGCTCAGGCCTTGATCGCTTGTCATCCTTATCGTCTCGTCTCCGATCTCTTCCATATTCGACCCTCCATTAGCCATCTTTCATGGCGTTCATTTCTTCTTCGTCTATGTACTTTTGCACCAGATTCATAAGTTGCTCCACATCAGATGGGGGATCGCGAGCTAACACGGAAGGAAATGCACCCTTCTTCAATCCGTGGATTAGGATGCTGACCATCATATCTATTCGTAAGTCTGGTACCTCCAGTGTTTCATTATTGAAACGTCCCATGAAACTCTTCAGAGTCTCGTCGTTGCGTTCTCTTATGGTGAATAGATGTGTCGCTAATCGTTTCTGCTTCCTTTTACTGGCAAAATGGAAGGAGAACTTCTGTATGAGTTGCTCGTGGGACTCCACGCTTCCTGGCGGCATGTTCGTGAACCACTCCTGGGCTTTTCCTATTAAGGTTGTGACAAATAGTTTAGCGTTAATGGGGCCTGACTGCCCGTATAGGTTCATTACCATATCGAATGCCGCGAGATGTTCGGCGGGATCTTTCATTCCATCGTACTTCGGTAGGTCCGGCATTCTGAAGTTTGGAGCCACGGTTTCTGTCAGGATTTGATTACAGAAGGGTGAATTCCGATGCTGGGATACTATCTCCCCCCTCTTCTTCAGTTCGTCAATCTGTTTTCCCAGTTTTGCGATCTGTCTCGACACATTGTCAACCTCTGCACGCGAGATTGTCGGTCCCCTGGCTTGGCTCTTGTCTCGGCTACTCGATCCTACCTCTGAAGGTTGACGCTTACTTCTGTCCCTTCCACTGGCACCTGATGCTTTGTCTTGTTCCTTTTCTCCGAACAGCCTCCTCCTAGCCCCTTCTCCTTCAACCGGAGTAGCGATCCTACGCTCATACGCCACAATGGCCTTTCTCCCAGCTTCTTCCATTAATTGTTGTAATTCCATTTTCGTGAGTTGAACTATGGGTTCGGCGGTTCCTATCGTGGTATCCAGCCCAAGAATGTTCCTCCCCGATTCTCCTTCCATGCTCTCAAAATCGTTCCCTCAGACGGCGCCAAATAAAAGTGCAAGGGAAGTCTATCGAATCCTCTGAGTGATCGAAACCTCGACCCGCGATCCGACCTCGTCCCTCGAACTGCAATTCTTGAGAACACAAAGGGAACGGTTAAGCCAGCCGGGAGTGTTCCCGACGAAGTCTCTCCGACGCTCAAGTCAATTCCTAGGCCAAAGACACGTTGATAGAGAAAAATATGCGTCAGACTCAAAGTAACCTTACCTCCTCTGAATTCCGTTTGCAGTTCTTATATGTCACCGGGAGGTGCATTTGGTAAATGCTAATATCCAGGTTGAGAGCTTAAATCATGTACTAAATCGTAGCCAAATGCTGTTATGGCAGCCGTAAATCTCTCCATGCGAGCATTAGGTGGGATCTTGGAATCCTTCCATAGAGGCTCCTTAATTAATGCCTACTCCTTAATTAGTGTGAGGGGTATATCTGTCCGAATACAAAAATCCCCTCATTTTCTGTTCGATCTCACTGACAATTTGGACATTTTTTATATTAATTCTAGTTCCATCTCCAATCTGAATGTTATGGAAGCTTCAATACGGGTCATGAAGAAATGACATAACAGTGCGTTAATTTATTGTAATCTTCTACAATTGAAAAGTCAGAAAAGAAAATATATCCACATAAGTTTTGGTCATAAATAAAATTGAATTATGGATTTTGAATTTACCTGTGCAAGAACTAGATCATTCCTCTGGCAGCTGAATAGTATAAATGTTGCAACCTCTTTTAAAGAGCGAAAGTTGTGAGTGACTTTGTCATGAATATAGTACTATCGCATGAGAATTTTGATTGAAAAATATTAGTTATACTACAGTAATTTTGCATAACAAAAGGATTACAAGTTATTTATGTAAAATTTTAAACAATTATTACCTTGTCACTTGTATTTGAGGCATGTCGCTTTCTTATATATAGTATCCAACCCTCTAGTCGTTCTTGCAGAGATAACTTGTATCTTGGTTGGATTTTTATAGATTCAATAACTTCTGTTGAAGGGACCACGTCTTGTTGGAGGGGGAGTTTCTTCACTCTTATGTCCAATTTTTCTTCATTAGTTTGTAGAATTATCTTATACATGTCCCTTTCCCCTGCTTCAACCTGAGATATGTATGTTAGTGGAATAGACGAGTTTATTTTATAAAGTATAATATCAAGTTTTTGAGATAAAGAAACGTAAATGAGTGTAATAGCAAAAATTCACGTGATTGCACACTAATATCTACTTTTGTTTCGTTTTAGAGCATGAGGGTTAGAGATAATTAAAATAATTGAATATATTTTTTACAAACAAAAAATAATCAATAAAATATTAAAATTTTTTATTTGAAAGCCATAAAATTAGATAAAGATGACTTCAGTACCTAGAAGTTGTAAATTAAAATATCAAAAGAATTTCTAATTTTCATGTGCATTTGATTATATAAACCAATCACACTGCACATCCAATGAAAATTGCCACATCCTTTGAAGCTTGCATATGTTACAACATTATGTAGTCTTTATAAAATATATAATGGATTATACAATAGCTTTGGTTTCAATTCTTTAGTTTTTTTCTTACTTTCTTATCATAACTCTGTATCGTAACTTAAGTCTTGAGACAATATCAACATACATCTCAAGCAATAAAACATGAAAATAGTAATGAAATCTAACCTACATTCAGTTTACAATTTTCTTACCATATTGATTTGGTAAAACTATATACCATGATTAACCTAATTTATCACATAAATATTCATTAACTTAACGAGAGTCACATTACTTAGTGTGCTTGTTAGAGCGACATATCTTACATTTTTTGTTTAATTTCATTTTCATCTATTGCGATTAATAGATACACTACCTGTAAACCCATAAAAAACAAGGGGAAAGAACCACTACTTCATTTTATTTTACGTTTGCTTCATTAAATTTCTTAATATCCGCATGTGAGAATTATTTATAATGCTTTAAGTATAGGAAAAGATGTTTCAACATTTCCAACTTCCATTTTATTTCAGCATTGTTGTTTTCCATCACAATTCAATAACTTGTTATTATATAACAAAAATGGAACAAACGATCAATCTATCAGTTCACAATCTATTGGTATTGAAGTAATACTTTAGTTTACAATTGAAATAAAATATGTCTACAATAGAAACTGATCAATTTTAGTAAAGAGCTTTCTCACGTATTGCCTTGCAAGCTTAATTAACTAATTCTAAGAAGAATATCTTAAAATTTCTTTACATAAAAGATATATATCTATTGGTTATAGTTATTAAATATATTAAAAAAAATAGTTTATGCATGAACTAATAAATAATATATGAGTTCTTGATTGCAAAAAGTTCACCATATTAACTTAGATATTATCACAAATATTATAGGTAGCCGTTAGCATGTACCATTTGATATTATCTATCTAAATTCATAATATTAGCCGAAGCTACCACACGTTAATCGTTAATGAGATCACTCAAGTGATTTAAATTTCAAATATATATAGAAATAAATCCGAATCGAAAAGTGCACATACCTGGTGCATTTCAAGAATATAATTGCAGCCTTGTTGATGATGTCGGAAAAGTCCAAAAGAGACCTTCCAAGTGCCTTGTACTACACACCTGCCTCGACTTCTCTTTTTAATTGAATGTCTACTGCTTGATTCAAGTAGATCCTGTACGAAAGAAAAAGAAGCACATTATAATAAAAAGAGCCTCAACTAAGCCAAAGATAAAATTAAAAGTGTAGGTATATTAGATAAAAGAGATAAATAGACTCAATAGTCAATTAGTCAGAAGTGGCCCTGTACGAAAGAAAGTACTACAAACATCAATTGAAATTCTTAACAAAAAATTAAAGTGACCATCTAACTTTTAATGAAATAGTGAGACACATTGCCTTAATCCTTTCATACCAAATTTCGATCAATAAATAATTTCCTTATTCAATAATATCACTTCTCACATTTTTCTCCATCAATATAATTTAGTCATCAAATGCAAAGTAATTCTTGTTGCATTGTTAAGTTTTTCTATTAGATGAGCACTTTTTTATACTAAAATACAAATATTACTTAACAAATCTCTTTTCTCAAGTAGAATTAATGAGATCAAGTAACCACCAAAAAATTGTTCTAATATTTAATGTAGCAAATAATTTTTTATGCTCATAATTGTCATTGTAAGAGTTAGATTATATCCTTTTTTTTAGCACTTTTAGACTTTAAAGTGGTAGATTTAGTAAATAGAATAAGTACTTAGTACTCAATCTTTTGATGACCACCCTATTCTCAAGGAATAACTTCAATAACTGTACCACTTCAACTAATTGCTATGGATAAAGTCCATCCCAACCCAACAAAGCAACATTTGTTGGTTATGTACAATTTCTTCATATAGTGATCATAACAAAGCAACATTTGACTTTTTGTATTACTACTACTACTACTATTATTTTTATTATTATTATTTTTATTATTATTATTATTATTATTATTATTATTATTATTAATATTATTATTTTAAATCATGAGATTAAATTATAAAATTTTTACATAGATATAGTTGAAATTAATATATGTTCACAATTTACAAAATTTATATATTTATAAATGTTAGTAACATTGATGTAACTATCATGTTATATAACTGAACAACATGGGTTAATCGAGCCATCAAAATTCAGATCAGACCGTTAGATATGATAAAACTTACAAAAGAATATATTTGGTAAAGTTTTAGACTTATTGGATATACGGATGTCGAGATATCCTCGAATTCAAAATTTCCTCTTTTATGGTAAATATTGACAATATAGTAGAAAAAGAATAAAGAGAGATTTGACTCGCTAAAAATCAATTATTGGGTTGTTTAAAGTGCATGCGAAGATCTCCAACTCTTCATCATCCATTTGATTTTCTTTAGTATTGCCAGACTCTGATGGAATGCCTATTAAACTAAGAGCATATAACAAAGATTAGAGTTAAAATTCAACCAAACTAAAATCAGTTATCTTTGTAAAAAATTATATGCTACTTAGCTTCTATTTTCTTTTCGATCACTGACAACATGGACATTTCCTATTTTACTTCTACTTGCATCCTCAATCTGAATGTTTATGGAGTTTCAATACGGGTCACGAAAAAATGACATAACAGTGCGTTAATTTTTTATAATCTTCTACAACTGAAAAGTCAGAAAACAAAACATATCCACATAAATTTTGGTCATAAATAAAATAGAATTAAGGATTTTGAATTTACCTGTGCAAGAATTTTATCATTCCTTCGGCAGCTAAATAGGATAAACGTAGCAATCTCCTTTAATAAGCGGAAGTTTTGAGTGACTTTGTCATGAATATAGTGCAATTGTATGAAAATTTTGGCTGAAAAATGTTAGTTATATTACATTAGTTTTGCATAACTAAAGAATTACAAGTTATTTTTGTAAAATATTAAATAATTATTACATTGTCACTTGTGTTTGATGCATTTCGCTTTCTTTTTTGTAATCTCCAACCCTCTAGTCGTTCTTGCAAGGATAACTTGTATCTTGGTTTGATTTTTATGGATTCAATAATTTCCGTTAGAGGAACCACGTCTTGTTGGAGAGCGAGTTTCTTCTCTTTTATATCGAATTTTACATCATTATTTTGTACAATTATGTGATACATGTCCCTTTCCCCTACTTCAACCTGAGATATGTATGTTAGTAGGATAGACAAGTTTATTTTAAAAATTATAATATCAAGTTCTTGAGATAAAAATGTGTCTGATAGCAAAAATGCACATGATTGCACGCTAATATTTAATTTTGTTTCTTTTCAGTGCATAAGGGCCAGAGATAATTAAAATAATTTATTACCTTGTCACTTGTATTTGATGCATTTCGCTTTCTATTTTATAATATCCAACCCTCTAGTCGTTTTGCAAGTATAACTTGTATCTTGGTTTGATTTTTATGAATTTAATAATTTCCATTAGTGGAACCACGTCTTGTTGGAGAGTGAGTTTCTTCACTTTTGTATCTAATTTTTCAGCATTAGTTTGTACAATTATGTGATACATGTCCCTTTCCCCTGCTTCAACCTGAGATATGTATGTAAGTAGGATAGACGAGTTTATTTTAAAAATCATAATGTCAAGTTTGAGATGAAGAAACGTAAATGTGTGTAATAGCAAAAATGCACGTGATTGCACACTAATATCTAATTTTGTTTCTTTTTATTGGATGAGGGCTGGAGATAATTAAAATCATTTAATAACTTTTCGGCAAAAAAACGTGTTATATAATAATTAAAGAACAAATAAAAAATTATCAATAAAATAATAAAATTGATTTGTACAAGCCTAATCGAATTTGTCTTTGGGCAACTATATCAAATGATTAAAAAAATAAAAAGAAAAAGATGCTCGAATTCAAAATTTCCTCTTTTATGGTAAATATTGACAATATAGTAGAAAAAGAATAAAGACAGATTTGACTCGCTAAAAATCAATTATTCGGTTGTTTAAAGTGCATGCGAAGATCTCCAACTCTTCATCATCCATTTGATTTTGTTTAGTATTGCCCGACTCTGATGGAATGCCTATTAAACTAAGAGCATATAACAAAGATTAGAGTTAAAATTCAACCAAACTAAAATCAGTTATCTTTGTAAAAAATTATATGCTACTTAGCTTCTATTTTCTTTTCGATCTCACTGACAACATGGACATTTCCTATTTTACTTCTACTTGCATCCTCAATCTGAATGTTTATGGAGTTTCAATACGGGTCACGAAAAAATGACATAACAGTGCGTTAATTTTTTATAATCTTCTACAACTGAAAAGTCAGAAAACAAAACATATCCACATAAATTTTGGTCACAAATAAAATCGAATTAAGGATTTTGAATTTACCTGTGCAAGAATTTTATCATTCCTTCGGCAGCTAAATAGGATAAACGTAGCAATCTCCTTTAATAAGCGGAAGTTTTGAGTGACTTTGTCATGAATATAGTGCAATTGTATGAAAATTTTGGCTGAAAAATGTTAGTTATATTACATTAGTTTTGCATAACTAAAGAATTACAAGTAATGTTTGTAAAATATTAAACAATTATTACCTTGTCACTTGTATTTGATGCATTTCGCTTTCTTTTTTATAATATCCAACCCTCTAGTCGTTCTGCAAGGATAACTTGTATCTTGGTTTGATTTTTATGGATTTAATAATTTCTGTTAGAAGAAAACGTCTTGTTGGAGAGTGAGTTTCTTCACTTTTATGAGCAATTTTACCTTCAATTTTCTTTTCTGTCTCACTGACAACATGGACATTTCTTATATTACTTCCAGTTCCATCCTCAATTTGAATGTTGTGGAAGTTTCAATACGTGTCATGATGAAATGACATAACAGTGCGTTAATTTTTTATAGTATTCTATATTTGAAAAGTCAGAAAAGAAAACATATCCTCATAAATTTTGGTCATAAATAAAATCGAATTATGGATTTTGAATTTATCTGTGCAAGAACTAGATCATTCCTCCGGCAGCTAAATAGTATAAACGTTGCAACTTCCTTTAAAGAGTGGAAGTTTTGAGTGACTTCGTCATGAATATAGTACTATCGTATGAAAATTTTCATTGAAAAATATTGGTTATATTACATTACTTTTGCATAACTAAAGTATTACAAGTTATTTTTGTAAAATACTAAACTATGATTACCTTGTCACTTATATTTGCGGCATTTTGCTTTCTTTTTCGTAATATCCAATCCTCTAGTCGTTCTCTCAGGGATAACTTGTATCTTGGTTGGATTTTTATAGATTCAATAATTTCCGATAGAGGAACCACGTCTTGTTGGAGAGTGAGTTTCTTCACTTTTATGTCTAATTTTTCATCATTATTTTGTACAATTATGTGATACATGTCCTATTTCCCTGCTTCAACCTGAGATATGTATGTTAGTGGGATACACGAGTTTATTTTAAAGATTACAAATCAAGTTTTTGAGAAAAAAACATGAATGTGTGTAATAGCAAAAATGCACGTGATTGCACACTAATATCTAATTTTGTTTCTTTTTACTGCATGAGGGCTAGAGATACTTAAAATAATTGAATAAGTTTTCTACAAAAAAAAGTGTTATATACAGATTAAAGAACAAATAAAAAATTATCAATAAAATAATAAAATTGATTTGTACAAGCCTAATCGAATTTTTCATTGGGCAACTATATCAAACTATTCAAAAGAAAAAAAAGAAGATGTTTGAATTCAAACTTTCCTCTTTTATGGTAAAAATTGACAATATAGTAGAAAAAGAATAAAGAGAGATTCGATTGGCTAAAAATTAATTATTGGATTGTTTAAAGCAAATGCGAAGATTTCCAACTCTTCATCATTCATTTGACTTTGTTTAGCATTGCCCGACTGTGATGGAATGCCAAAATAAGAGCATATAACAAAGATAAGAATTAAAATTCAACCAAACTAAAATCAATTGTGTTTGTAAAAAAATATATGCTACTTACCTTCTGCTTTGTTTTCGATCTGACTGACAACATGGACATTTCTTATATTACTTCTATTTCCATCTTCAACCTGAATGTTGTGCAAGTTTCAATACGGGTCATGAAGTAATTACATAACAGTGCGTTAATTTTTTATAATTTTCTACAATTGAAAAGTCAGTAAACAAAACATATCCACATAAATTTTGGTCATAAATGAAATCGAATTATGGATTTTGAATTTACCTGTGCAAGAATTAGATCATTCCTAGGGCAGCTAAATAGTATAAACGTTGCAACTTCCTTTAAAGAGCGGAAGTTTTGAGTGACTTTGTCATGAATTACACGTTATTTATCTAAAATATTAAACAATTATTGCCTTGTCACTTGTATTTGAGGCATTTCACTTTCTTTTTTTAATATCCAACCCTCTAGTCGTTCTTGCAGGAATAACTTGTATCCTGGTTGGATTTTTTCGGATTCAATAATTTTCGTTGGACGAACCTCATCTTGTTCGAGAGGCAGTTTCTTCACTCTCATGTGCAATTTTTCATTATTATTTGTACAATTATATGATACATGTCCCTTTCCGCTGCGTCGACCTGAGATATGTATGTTAGTAGAATAGACGAGTTTATTTTATAAATTACAATATCAAGTTTTTTAGATAAAGAAACATAAATGTGTGTAATGGCAAAAATGCACGTGATTGCACACTGATATCTAATTTTGTTTCTTTTTAGTGCATGAGGGCTAGAGATAATAAAAATAATTGAACAAGTTTTTTACAAAAAGAGTGTTATATGAAGATTAAAGAACAAATAAAAATTGTCAATAAAATAATTAAATTGATTGGTACAAGCCTAATCGAATTTGTCATTGGACAACCATATCAAACGATTTTGAAAAGAAAAATGATGTTTGAATTCAAAATTTCCACTTTTATGATAAATATTGACAAAAGAGTAGAAAAAGATTAAAGAGAGATTCGACTGGCTACAAATCAATTATTGGCTTGTTGAAAGCACATGCGAAGATCTCCAACTCTTCATCATCAATTTGATTTTGTTTACCATTGCCCGACTCTGATGGAATGCCTATTAAAATAAGGGCGTATGACAAAGATAAGAGTTAAAATTCAAGCAAACTAAACAATTATTTTTGTAAGAAATTATATGCTACTTACCTTCTATTTTCTTTTCGATCTCACTGACAGCATTTACATTTCGTATATTATTTCCAATTCCATCCTCAATCTGAATGTTGTTGAAGTTTCAATACGGGTCATGAAGAAATGACATAACAGTGCGTTAATTTTTTATAATCTTCTACAATTGAAAAGTCAGAAAACGAAACATATCCAGATAAATTTTGGTCATAAATAAAATCGAATTATGGATTTCGAATTTACCTATGCAAGAATTTGATCATTCTTTCGGCAGCTAAATAGTATAAACGTTGCAACCTCCTTTAAAGAGTAGAAGTTTTGAGTGACTTTGTCATGAATATAGTGCAATTCTATGATAATTTTGACTGAAAAATGTTAGTTATATTACATTAGTTTTGCATAACTAAAGAATTACAAGTAATTTTTGTAAAATATTAAACAATTATTACCTTAACTTGTATTTGATGCATTTCGCTTTCTTTTTTATAATATCCAACCCTCTAGTCGTTTTGCAAGGATAACTTGTATCTTGGTTTGATTTTTATGGATTTAATAATTTCTGTTAGAGTAACCACGTCTTGTTGGAGTGAGTTTCTTCACTTTTATGTCCAACTTTTTATCATTATTTTGTACAATTATGTGATACATGTCCCTTTCCCCTGCTTCAACCTGAGATATCTATGTAAGTAGGATAGACGAGATTATTTTAAAAATTATAATGTCAAGTTTTTGAGATAAAGTAACGTATATGTGTGTATAGTAAAAATGCACGTGATTGCACACTAATATCTAATTTTGTTTCTTGTTAGTGCACGAGGAATTTGAATAGTTTTCTACAAAAAAAGTGTTATATGAAGATTAAAGAACAAATAAAGTATTATCAATAAAATAATAAAATTAATTTACAAGCCTAATCGAATTTGTCGTTGGGCAACTATATCAAACGATTCTGAAGAGGAAAAAGATGTTTGAATTCAAAATTTCCTATTTTATGGTAAGTATTGACAAAATAGTAGAAAAAGAATAAAGAGAGATTCGACTGGCTATAAATCAATTATTGGGTTGTTTAAAGCGCATGCGAAAATCTCCCACTGTTCATCATCCATTTGATTCTGTTTACCGTTGCCTGGCTCTGATGGAATGCCTATGAAAACAAGAGCATATAACAAAGATAAGAGTTAGAATTCAACCAGACTAAAACCAATTAATTTTGTAAGAAATTATATGCTACTTACCTTCTATTTTTTTTTCGACCTCACTGACAACATGGACATTTCTTATATTGCTTCCGGTTCCATCCTTAATCTGAATGTTGTGGAAGTTTCAATACGGGTCATGAAGAAATGACATAAGAGTGCGTTAATTTTTTATAATCTTTTACAATAGAAAAGTCAGAAAAGAAAACATATCCACATAAAATTTTGTCATAAATAAAATCAAATTATGGATTTTGAATTTACCTGTGCAAGAACTAGATCATTCCTCCGGCAGCTAAATAGTATAAACGTTGCAACCTCCTTTAAAGAGCGGAAGTTTTGAGTGACTTTGTCATGAATATAGTACTATTGCATGAAAATTTTGATTGAAAAATGTTAGTTATATTACATTAGTTTTTCATAACTAAAGAATTACAAAATATTTATGTAAAATATTTAACAATTATTACCTTGTCACTTGTATTTGAGGCATTTCGCTTTCTTTTTTGTAATATCCAACCCCCTAGTCGGTCTTGCAGGGATAACTTGTCTCTTGGTTGGATCTTTATGGATTCAATAATTTGTGTTAGTGGGACCACATCTTGTTGGAGAGGAAGTTTCTTCACTCTTTTGTCCAATTTTTCTTTATTATTTTGTACAATTATGTGATACATGTCCCTTTCCCCTGCTTCAACCTGAGTTATGTATGTTAGTAGAATAGACGAGTTTATTTATAAATATTAATATCATGTTTTTGAGATAAAGAAACGTAAATGTGTGTAACAGCAAAAATGCACGTGATTGCACATTAATATCTATTTTTGTTTCTTTTTAGTGCATGAGGGCTAGAGATAATTAAAATGATTGAATAAGTATTCTACAAACAAAATGTTAAATGAAGATTAAAGAACAAACAAAAAATTATCAATAAAACAATAAAATTTCCCAATACAAAACCATAGGATGAGATAAAGATGACTTCAGTTCCTAATATCAATAGAATTTTTAATCTTCATGTGCATTTGATTATATAAACCTAGCTTATATTGCACATCCAATTAAGTGAATCAAAATAGTCACATGCTTTGAAGATTGCATATGTTACAACACTATGTAGTCTTTATAGAATATATAATGGATTATACAATAACTTTCTCTTATCCTTTTTTTCAGTTGTCTTGAAAGAAAAGAATTTTGCACAATTATTGTGTTAAAACAATTTTATCATTATCAGTGAAAACTCCGTATTGTAACTTAAGTCTTGAGACAATATCAACATACATCTCAAGCAACAAAACATGAAATTGATAATGAATCTAACCTACATTCAGTTTACAATTTACTTACCTTATCGATTTGGTAAAACTATATAACATGATTAACCTAATTTATCACATAAATAGTTTTTATTTACCGTAATTAAGTTATTCACTAGCAATATGTTCTTACAAAATCGTTTTTAGTTTCATGAAGTAATAAGTTACATTTTTACAACACTCACTTATTCATATATATAATGGCAGTTTTTATTAGCTTAATGAGAGTTACATTACTTTGTGTGTTTGTTAGATCGACATATCTTACATTTTTTGTTTAAATTAATTTTCATATATTGCAATTCAATAGATACACTACTTCCAACTCCCATTTTATTTCAGCATTGTTGTTTTCCATCACAATTCAATAACTTGTTACTATATAACAAAAAGGGAAAACACCGATTCAATCTATCAGTTCACAATATATTGGTATTGAAGTAATACTTTAGTTTAAAATTGAAATGAAATCTGTCTGTAATAGAAACTGATCAATTTTATTAAAGAGCTTTCTCATGTATTGCCTTGCTAGCTTAATTAACTAATTCCAAGAAGATGTATATCTATTTGTTATAGTTATTAAATATATTAAACAAAATAGTTTATGTATAAACTAATAAATAATATATGAGTTCTTGATTGCAAACAGTTCACTATTTTAACTTAGATATTATCACAAATATTATAGGTAGCCGTTAGCATGCACCATCCGATATTATCTATCTAAATTCGTAATATTGGCCGAAGCTACCACACGTTAATGATTGATTAACATGCATCTAAAATCATTGATCTTGCATGAAACAATAAAAAAGAAATAAAAAACGATGAGATCACTCAAGTTATTTAAGTTTCAAATATATATAGAAATAAATCCGAATCGAAAGTGCACATACCTTGTGCATTTCAAGAATATAGTTGCAGCCTTGTTGAAGATGTCGGAAAAGTGCAAAAGAGACCTTCCAAGTGCCTTGAACTACACACCTGTCTCGACTTCTCTTTTTAATTGAATATCTACTGCTTGATTCAGGTTGATCCTGTACCAAACAAAAAGAAGCACATTATAATAAAATGAGCTTCAACTAAGCCACATATAAAGTAAAAAGTGTAGGCATATTAGATAAAAGAGATAAACAGACTCAACAGCCAATTAGTCGGAAGTGGCCCTATACGAACTAAAGTACTATAAACTTCAATTGAAATTCTTAACAGAAAATTAAAGTGACCATCTAACTTTTAATGAAATAGCGAGACACATTGCCTTATATTGCAAAGTAAATCCCTTTATTACCAAATTTAGATCAATAAATAACTTCCTTATTCAATAATATCACTTCTAGCATTTGTCTCCATCAATATATTTTAGTCATCAAATGCAAAGTAATTCTTGTTGCATTGTTAAGTTTTTCTATTAGATGAGCTCTTTTTTATACTAAAATACAAAAATTACTTAACAACTCTTTTTTCTCAAAGTAACCACCAAAAAATTGTTCTAATATTTGATGTAATTAGCAAATATTTTTTTATGCTCATATTTGTCATTGTAAGAATTAGATTATATCCTTTTTTAGCACTTTTAGACTTTACAGTGGTAGATTTAGTAAATAGAATAAGCAGTTAGTACTCAACTTCAATAACTAAACCACTTCAACTAATCCCTATGGATAAAGTCCATCCAAACCCAATAAAGCAACATTTGCTGCTTATGTACAATTTCTTCATATAGTGATCATAGCAATCCTATAATCGAAATAACTTCAATGTTGTATATTTTAATGTACTCTTATACCATTCAAAATATTTAAGGCTAACAATATGCAAAAGAAGAAGCCATCATTTAGTTCAATGATAGTTACATATCCAACTATGGACGACGCTCTTACACTGAATAAAATAAGTATGAAGGATTATGTGCATGTGAAAAATAAATAAGATCAGTATAATATGAAAAATAAAAGGCATGAAAATAAGTGAACAAATATGAAATCTTAATAGTGAGAATTTATACGACAACAATGGATAAAGGTGAAAAGAGTATACGTGTTCTATGGTACCCTGTCCCATAAGGATTACGAATTAAAATGATAAGCAACATAAGCGTTGGCGAAATAACTCAAGTGCATCCACTGGATAAACTTTTCGGTTTGTTGTCATAATTAATTTTCAGGATGCACTCGGTGGGTTTGAGGCAATTCTCGTATCCAATATCTTGTGGGCCCAAGTTGTGACATAATGGTATCAAAGCGATCCCCAATCAGAGTCGCAAGCTAAGTGTTATTGGGGACAAAGTGCGATGTGCTTGGGGAGCCACCTCTTAAACCTACAGGATAAAATGCTACATTCACGAGAGTCACCTCCAGAATCCTGATACCTAACGATCGATCATTCGATAAGTCACTCCATGATGAGGACATCACATTCTAAATGAGCGGTGATTGTGATGCCCCATTCCACATATATTAGAAACAAATCAGCATTGACCAAAGAACTCAAGCACATTCATTTGATATCCCTTTTCGGTAAGTCGTCATAACTGTACTTTAGGATGCATAGAGTGAGTTTGGAGGCAATTCTTAGGTCCAACGGGCTCGCTTGCTTGAGGCGTGACATGTTCTATAAAAATCTTTGATCATTGTGTTTAACAAATTAAAAATGATGTTTAAAAAATAGAGAAGATGTTTTGCAGAGTTCATAATACAAAAAATACTATGAACATAACGTATTGCCACTTTTCATTAAAAATTTGAGTGTAAGAGGTTGTATAAAAGAAAAAGGTATTTAATTGGAAAACCAACTGAGTTTGTTGTGAATGATGCAAACACAATTTTAGCCTATGAAGTTTATATTTCTAAAGCAAGCCAAATATATTGTATGTAACTTATTTTCGTTCTAAGAGTCATTTCCTTAATTTCAAAGCTAATTGGAGTTTAAATCACCAGGAGAAGAATCGATATGGAGTAAAAAATCTTATGTTTCTTAATATCTATTAGAATGTGCTTGCAAATTGGTGATACCGTTGGAAGATCTATGAAGATTTTTATGAGTGAAAGATTCTACAGGCTCTACTGTTTTATTGTAATGAGATTGAACAAACTTAAGGTAATAGTAACAAGCTTTATCTGTTGAGAAATGATTGAACACTCAACATTGATTATGGGTGCCTAGGCCTCTTGTAACTAGGGAGGGGGTTAGGCAAGACCCGTACCCATTTATTGATGATCGGGAAAAAAATTCTTGTACCCTGAGAAAGCTCAAAACTAGGAGTACTACTCCCTTGTAAATCATTTAAAGAAAAAGTTGGGGCAATAACATGTCTAAGTAGATAGATATTTTGAGTAGCATGGATATCTCATTCCCTGAAATACGTAATTTGCTTCCTGTCACATGCTTCATTTGTCAGGAGTCCACCATATTATCCCCTTCCCTAAAACTGTTCAAAATAAATATATTGCCAACTTCTTTTGATTGCATGATTTTTTGTCAGAATATGCCGCAACCATTAGTTGTCTCTGTGTTGGGACTTCGTCAGTGCAAAAACATTTTCAACATCGATTCTATCTAGATCCTCTTGAAGGAATGTGCTTCAACCAATTCGAAATCTTGATAAAATGATATTGCTTTAATGTAAATACTAAAAAATTGCAAGCACTACATCTCATTGATTATTGCGTCGATCCGTGCATGCTCCTGTGCACAGGGTTCTCCTAAGATGCACCATGGCAGGAAGTTGGCATAGGAAGTGAACCAATGTGTCATCAACATTTAGATCACCTATACTTTTTGATTTTTAGATACACTTGCATTGGCAACATTCATAACTGGTGATGCACCCTCAAGATGATTGCTTAAGCTTGAAATTGATGATCATGGTGCTTGGCTTGTTTCATGTCATCCAAGCAAACCATAGAACAAACAATGATACAAAGTTATGTATATGTCCCTCAATCAAGGAGGTTGTTGTCGACTTCCATTAATGGCGAACCATTATTATTGCCAAATCTGCAACTAGAAGCTACAGCTGGAAAAAACTAGCAAAGAATTCCCGCACCTTTGCACCTTGACTCCGAAAGAACACTTGTGCTATAATCGTCATATGTAAACAACACTAGCATTTAGATGCCATTGCAATCATTTGTTGACCTACAATCAGTTATTCATCAATTGCCACAAAAGTATTGATATTGAAGGTTTAATTGCAAGCTGCTAGAAACCGTAAAAATTGTTGAAGATCTATTGCTTCACAAACCAAATGGCAAGTCGTTTAATTAAATGATCCTCATCATATGAGGTTCGCTGAAACACATGGAGAAATTCTAGCCCGGACCTGGTTTGGCTAAACATAAACTAATTATATGGCAAGTGCAATACACTTGTCGTGTGATTGATGGACAGTTTAGGAAAGTGAACAATCATATAGAAAGTGTGATACACTTGTTTTTTGATTGATATGGGGTGGTCAAACCTGGTATGGGTAAGAATTTTCCAACCACTTGTTTGCAGACTTCTAACATTAATTATCAATGCATAAAATGTCTTTTTCAACCTAAAAGAGTTCACATAGGTTACCAGTATGACTTTTTTTATTTTTACCATCATCTCACCAATGGTTATAACTATTACAATCAATATGGATGACAACGTCCTGAATCGAGAACCACATAACTGAATAGCTCTGTGCAAAATTTGCCTCTATTTTTTATATCTTGGAACCCACCACCATCAATATGGATAGATTTGACAGTCATTTAATAATCTTCGGTTCCCCACAACCACATTGCTAGTATACTTACCACCCTACGTGCATGCCAAATTTAGTTGTTTCAACATTGCGACTCTCCAATTTGGCCACATTAGAGTTTGGTTACTAACACCTTCATCACAAACTGTATCATCACTATGCTGCATAGATTTAGCATTAGTCATGACCCATAATGACATGCTGCACCACCATTTGTATGTCCATGTCGTGATCGGTTTCGCTGCTGCCTTTGTTATTTGATATCTTTCATTCCAAATCCACATGAAATACTTCGTGACAAAGGTTCTCTACCTAGTAGAGTAAATGGCACTTTCAACTTGTACCACATCCAATCTTGGTCATGGGTGATGATGTTGTTCACAGTCTTCAATGCTAACTAAACCTTTGTAAGAGTTTGAATTTCTCTTCAACTTGTTATTGAGAGATTAAAAATCATGGATATTGAGATGCTACTTATTACCTGTTTCTATATTAACCAAATTTCTGTTGTTGGACAAGTTGAAAGGTTTATCATGTAAGTTTAACTAAGATAATAGTGAATATGAGTTTTTAAAGAAAATGGACTTTGGATATGAAAATAGTTGCATATTGTTAAAGATATAGAGAATAGACAGATGGATCTAGAACCGAAACCAAAACTACTAGAAAAAATATTTATTGCTCTTAGTATGAAAAATAACATACCAAGAGATCTAATTTGGTCCCAGGATAGGATAATATAAGGGAATAAATGCCTTCCAACTCATTACGTGGCAAACTAATAGTTGCGCACTGAGAGACTTATGAAAAAAAATAAAAAATAAAAAACATGTGTGCGGTGATAAGAGAGAATGTATAATAGTTGAACAATCAATTACTTTTGTGGCTTCCAAACATGGAAGGCAATGAATTTTTTTTATCAACATATCAGAGTAAATACGAAAGCTAGTATATAATTATGGATGATATCCTAGTTCATGTCTTCTCTTCTCCATTAATGTAAGTTAGAATATTAAACCCTTAGAAGAATATGATTTTCAACTATGAGCCATGATAGTTAGTACTATAAGTTGGGGTCACAAAAATATTTTCTTATGACTATATATTTTTTTAAAATTTTAATATTATTTATTTATTTACTTTTTTTCCCTCCTTTTGTACTCTTATCATTACCACAAAAAGTTTCCACCTTTTTCCTCTTCATGTTTCTCCTAAATCCTTTGTGATATTCTATTTTCTCCACAATACCCTCATCATTTATGTTTTTCAAAATAGAGAGTTGGCCAAGTAGATATCCGAATTTGGAATGTTCTCCCTACGACGTCTTAAATATGAAGTATTTTACTAATCAAATCTTCAAGTTTCAAGTCAAAGAGATACAACAATCGTTTTTGGTCTTAATTAAATTATCATCATTCAATAGTCAATAATATTAGATATTGATATATGAAATGTGTTCAACTATTTTTCCTTATATGTGCATTCAAAATTCATATTTTTGCATCCCATAATTTTAGAATTAGTATTATTTTAGTTTTATTGGTCACAAGGATCTCACATCATATCTTGTAACTGACAAACCTCCATCAAACTAATGTTAATTTAATGGTCGTGTACTACACATATGGTTGCCGGTCGCTGATCACGATGCATGATGGGTCGAGATGAAGAGGGACCCAACCTAGGATCGGATTGACACAATAAAAATAAGTGGGTTGGTCCATTCAGGACTAGTTCGAAGATGATTGTAGGTATCGATATATGGGTAGGCCCGGCCTAGTGACCCAAGATCTCCTAATCCTAGGTCAAGCTAGTGGGCCGATCTAACCGGGCCAATATTTTTTTTTTAATAATACATGTCATATATTTTTTATTTTATTCTTTTACGTAAATTATTCGAAATTTTTTATACTTTTGAAACTCTAAAAAGTTTTATCTTTACTGTTCTTTTTTTAAATTACTACATCAATTCACTAATACTGAACGTTAGTTTTTAAAAGTTTATTTTAAATCTTTTTTGGGCTTGTTATTCTTTAGGTTCATTATTGTTAGCTTGTTAGTTAAATTGTTTTTTAACTTCATTATGTGGTTTTAATTAGTCTCTTTTTTGTTATAAGTTTTTATTTTATTTGATTATTTATTTATTTATTTCAAAATAAAATCATAAATTATTTAATTTCATTCCAAAAAGTATCTCAATTTCATTAAAAAAAATGGCACAATCAGGCCTCGTCTGAGCCTAGCCCATGTCTCAATGGGGCTAATTCATGGTCTTGACCAGAGTTTAAAGATGGATGCATTCGGGGCTCATTTAAAGGCCCATAACCACCTCAAAATCGGCCATGAATAATATTGGGTTGATCCTGAACATGTCTTTTTGTGGCTAGACATGCTAGTCTTGCGAAAAATTATGAACCTTGGGTCGTTGAGTTTTAAGGTGAAAAGATCTGAGGGCAAGCATTGTTTTAAAGGGAATTAAGAAGAACAATTTGGAGATAAAACAAAAGGTAGCAAGGGTACTTCTTGACACAAAACAGAGCATCTAAGAGTGAGAGCAAGAGACGTTGGTAGCAAGTAGAGCACGTTGATACTAATGAAAGAATTTACAAACTTAAATTAAAGTTGAATCTCTTGTTGAACCCTAATTATAGAAAAAAATCTCTTAAAATATTCAAAATCTAATATTTATTTTTCAAAACATTGATAGGAAAGGAAAGTAATTAAAAACAAAATGGAGAGAAAAAAGAACAACAATTAATTATATACCTGAGGCTCAATTAAACTTGCCGACAGAGTACAAGAGATGGGATCTGGTGATAGCACATCACCGGAATCTTCATAGGGTGAATTTGAATTCAGTGCAGACGAAATTACACAGCCAAAATCTTCGATGTACGTTCTTGAAGAATTCTGTTGGTAAATCATACGACTATGATGAATTAACAACTCGATTCAGAAATAAGGGTTAAAGAAGAAAAAAAAAAGAATCAAATGCTTGAGAAAATGGAGATTGGAGCTACATGCGTAGAATTCATCTTACATTTTTGGAGTTTTCTGCCATTTCTCGACCGTTTAAAGAGTCAGAGGTAAGGTTCCTAGTGCTCTCCGCTCTCAGTACTCTATGGACTTGAATAGTGTTCTGCAATAACTATGTTGAGGGAGAAAAGGTGTGAGTAAACGTGAAGTGTGATTGTGTGTTGAGTGAGAGTGTGTGAGTAATGTTGTGTATGTATGTGTTTGTTTTTTGAACCGCAAAGCTCGACACAAGGTAGCAGAAGGCATGGAAGTTACATTTTGTCTTTTTCTCATGATATTTTCCTCTTAATTTCTTCGTTTTTAGTTTCTTTTAATTAATATTAATGTAATAATTAGTCAATAAGCATTTTTAGAAAGAAATATAAATATTCAAGCCATCTATAAATACAATTTAATAAATTATTTTCTAAATCAGATTCCTCTAGAAAAGGCAAAAAAAAGAAGAAGAAGAGAAACATCATAATATTTATGAAGATTAATTATACATTTGTAGTATTGTAATAAATCATATATGTTTGCAAATTCTTTATGTACAACTACTGTTTTTGAATAAAATTTGAAAACTGAAAGAAGTGATAGAGTTAAAATTGATACTCAAAAATAAAAAAAAATTAGTCATATATACCTCTCTTGGCAGTTCAATCATTTTGGGATTTTTGTTGAAATTCGACAACATTTTAAACAAAGGATCTATTGTGATATATGTGATAGGTATGAATTAATGTAATTAATGGTGTGGAATATAAGGATATGTATGAATTAATATCAGTTACCTGGACTCTAGTATTTTAAGTTTGAAATTAATTGCAATTATAATAAAGTTATACAAACAAACTAATTGGTTCATTGCCACCACAAAATTTATCACTCTCAAATATTTTGGAATAGAAAAATCAATTGACACTTTTGAATTCATTAAAATTATCAATAAAATAATAAAATTGATTTGTACAAGCCTAATCGAATTTTTCATTGGGCAACTATATCAAACGATTTTGAAAAGAAAAAAGATGTTCGAATTTAAAATTTTCTCTTTTAAGGAAATATTGACAAAATAGTAGAAAAAAAATAGAGAGAGATTTGACTGGCTACAAACCAATTATTGGGTTGTTTAAAGTTCATGCAAAGATCTCCAACTCGTCATCATTCATTTGATTTTGTTTATCATTGCCCGACTCTGATGGAATGCCTATTAAAATAAGAGCTTATAACAAAGATAAGAGTTAAAATTCAACAAAACTAAAACCAATCATTTTTGTAAGAAATTATATGCTACATATCTTCTTTCTTCAGTTCAATCTCACTGACAACATGGACATTTCTTATATTACTTTTAGTTCCATCCCCCATCTGAATGTTGTGGAAGTTTCAATACGGGTCATGAAGAAATAACATAGAAGTGCGTTAATTTTTTAAAATATTCTATAATTGAAAAGTCAGAAAAGAAAACATTTCCACATAAATTTTGGTCATAAATAAAATTGAATTATGGATTTTGAATTTACCTGTGCAAGAACTAGATCATTCCCCCGGCAGCTAAATACTATAAACATTGCAACGTCCTTTAAAGAGCGGAACTTCTGAGTGACTTTGTCATGAATATAGTACTATTGCATGATAATTTTGATTGAAAAATTTTAGTTATATTACAGTAGTTTTGCATATAAAGAATTACAAATCATTTATGTAAAATATTAAACAATTATTACCTTGTAACTTGTATTTGTGGCATTTCGCCTTCTTTTTTGGTAATATCCAACCCTCTAGTCGTTCTTGCAGGGATGACTTGTATCTTGGTTGGATTATTATGGATTCTATAATTTCCATTACAGGGACCACATCTTTATGAAGACTAAATTATTGAATAAGTGTGTACAAACAAAGTATTATATGAAGACTAAAGAACAAATAAAAAATTATCAATAGCATAATAAAATTGATTTGTACAACCTTAATCAAATTTGTCATTTGGCAACTATATCAAACGATTCTGAAAAGAAAAAGATGTTCGAATTCAAAATTTTCTCTTTTATGGTAAATATTGACAAAATAGTAGAAAAAGAATAAAGAGAGATTCGACTGGCCACAAATCAAATATTAGGATTTTTAAATCACATGCAGTGATCTCTAACTTTTTATCATCCATTGATTTTGTTTATCGTTGCCCGA
Source organism: Sesamum indicum (assembly GCF_026168435.1). Lineage (NCBI taxonomy): Eukaryota > Viridiplantae > Streptophyta > Magnoliopsida > Lamiales > Pedaliaceae > Sesamum > Sesamum indicum. The sequence continues at coordinate 2,775,964 of NC_142667.1, read as the reverse complement.
CTCTGATGGAATGCCTATTAAAATAAGATCACATAACAAAGATAATAGTCAACATTCAACCAAACTAAAACCAATCATTTTTGTAAGAAATTATATGCTACATACCTTCTATTTTCATTTCGGTCTCACTTACAACATGGAAATTTCTTATATTACTTTTAGTTCCATTCCCAATCTGAATGTTGTGGAAGTTCCAATACGAGTCACGAAGAAATGACATAACAGTACGTTAAGTTTTTAAAATCTTCAATTGAAAAGTCAGAAAAGAAAACATATCAACATAAATTATGGTCATAAATAAAATCATTATGGATTTTAACTTAACTGTGCAAGAACTAGATGATTCCTCCTGCAGCTAAATAGTATAAACGTTGCAATCTCCTTTGAAGAGCAGAAGTTTTGAGTGACTTTTTCATGAATATAGTACTATTTCATGAAAATTTTGATTGAAAAATATTAGTTATATTATAGTAATTTTGCATAACTAAAGAATTACAAGTTATTTATGTAAAATATTAAACAATTAGTACATTGTCACTTGTATTTGAGAAATTTCGCTTTCTTATATGTAGTATCCAACCCTCTAGTCGTTCTTGCAGAGATAACTTGTATCTTGGTTGGATTTTTATGGATTCAATAATTTCCGTTAGAGGGACCAAATCTTGTTGGAGAGAGAGTTTCTTCACTTTAATGTCCAAATTTTATTCATTATTTTGTACACTTTTGTGCTACATGTCCCTTTTCCTGCTTTAAATTGAGATATGTATGTTATAGAATAGACGAGTTTATTTTATAAATTATAATATCAACATTTTGAGATAAAGAAATGTTAATGTGTGTAATAGCAAAATTGCACATGCTTGCATAGTAATTTACAATGTTATTTCTTTTTAGTGCATGAGGGCTACAGATAATTAAAATAATTGAATAAGTTTTCTACAAACAAAGTGATATATGAAGAGTAAAGAACAAACAAAAAATTATCAATAGCATAATAAAATTGATTTATACAAGCCTAATCTAATTTGTAGTTGGGCAACTATATCAAACGATTTTAGAAAGAACAAAAGATGTTCGAATTCAAAATTTCCTCTTTTATAGTAAATATTGACAAAATAGTAGAAAAAGAATAAAGAGAGATTCGACTGGCTATAAATCAATTATTGGGTTGTTTAAAGCACAGGCAAAGATCTCCAACTCTACATCATCCATTTGATTTTGTTTACCATTGCCCGTCTCTGATGGAATGCCTATTAAAATAAGAGCATATAACAAAGATAAGTTAAAATTCAACCAAACTAAAACCAATCATTTTTTTAAGAAATGATATGCTACATACCTTCATTTTCTTTTCGATCTCACTGACAATTTGGATATTTTTTATATTAATTCTAGTTCCATCTCCAATCTGAATGTTGTGAAAAGTTTCAATACGGGTCATGAAGAAATGACATAACAGTGCGTTAATTTATTGTAATCTTCTACAATTGAAAAGCCAGAAATGAAAATATATCCACATAAGTTTTGGTCATAAATAAAATTGAATTATGGATTGAATTTACCTGTGCAAGAACTAGATCATTCCTCTGGCAGCTGAATAGTATAAATGTTGCAACCTCTTTTAAAGAGCGGAAGTTGTGAGTGACTTTGTCATGAATATAGTACTATCGCATGAGAATTTTGATTGAAAAATATTAGTTATTCTAATTTTGCATAACTAAAGGATTACAAGTTATTTATGTAAAATTTTAAACAATTATTACTTTGTCACTTGTATTTGAGGCATTTCGCTTTCTTATATGTAGTATCCAACCCTCTAGTCGTTCTTGCAGAGATAACTTGTTTCTTGGTTGGATTTTTATAGATTCAATAACTTTTGTTGAAGGGACCACGTCTTGTTGGAGGGGGAGTTTCTTCATTCTTATGTCCAATTTTTCTTCATTAGTTTGTAGAATTATCTTATACATGTCCCTTTCCCCTGCTTCAACCTGAGATATGTATGTTAGTGGAATAGACGAGTTTATTTTATAAAGTATAATATCAAGTTTTTGAGATAAAGAAACGTAAATGAGTGTAATAGCAAAAATGCACGTGATTGCACACTAATATCTACTTTTGTTTCGTTTTAGTGCATGAGGGTTAGAGATAATTAAAATAATTGAATATGTTTTTTACAAACAAAAAATTATCAATAAAATATTAAAATTTTTTATTTGAAAGCCATAAAATGAGATAAAGATTACTTCAGTACCTAGAAGTTGTAAATTAAAATATCAAAAGAATTTCTAATTTTCATGTGCATTTGATTATATAAACCAATCACACTGCACATCCAATGAAAATTGTCACATCCTTTGAAGATTGCATATGTTACAACATTATGTAGTCTTTATAAAATATATAATGGATTATACAATAGCTTTGGTTTCAATTCTTTAGTCTTTTTCTTACTTTCTTATCATAACTCTGTATCGTAACTTAAGTCTTGAGACAATATCAACATACATCTCAAGCAATAAAACATGAAAATAGTAATGAAATCTAACCTACATTCAGTTTACAATTTTCTTACCATATTGATTTGGTAAAACTATATACCATGATTAACCTAATTTATCACATAAATATTCATTAACTTAACGAGAGTCACATTACTTAGTGTGCTTGTTAGAGCGACATATCTTACATTTTTTGTTTAATTTCATTTTCATCTATTGCGATTAATAGATACACTACCTGTAAACCCATAAAAAACAAGGGGAAAGAACCACTACTTCATTTTATTTTACGTTTGCTTCATTAAATTTCTTAATATCCGCATGTGAGAATTATTTATAATGCTTTAAGTATAGGAAAAGATGTTTCAACATTTCCAACTTCCATTTTATTTCAGCATTGTTGTTTTCCATCACAATTCAATAACTTGTTATTATATAACAAAAATGGAACAAACGATCAATCTATCAGTTCACAATCTATTGGTATTGAAGTAATACTTTAGTTTACAATTGAAATAAAATATGTCTACAATAGAAACTGATCAATTTTAGTAAAGAGCTTTCTCACGTATTTCCTTGCAAGCTTAATTAACTAATTCTAAGAAGAATATCTTAAAATTTCTTTACATAAAAGATATATATCTATTGGTTATAGTTATTAAATATATTAAAAAAAAATAGTTTATGCATGAACTAATAAATAATATATGAGTTCTTGATTGCAAAAAGTTCACCATATTAACTTAGATATTATCACAAATATTATAGGTAGCCGTTAGCATGCACCATTTGATATTATCTATCTAAATTCATAATATTAGCCGAAGCTACCACACGTTAATCGTTAATGAGATCACTCAAGTGATTTAAATTTCAAATATATATAGAAATAAATCCGAATCGAAAAGTGCACATACCTGGTGCATTTCAAGAATATAATTGCAGCCTTGTTGATGATGTCGGAAAAGTCCAAAAGAGACCTTCCAAGTGCCTTGTACTACACACCTGCCTCGACTTCTCTTTTTAATTGAATGTCTACTGCTTGATTCAGGTAGATCCTGTACGAAAGAAAAAGAAGCACATTATAATAAAAAGAGCCTCAACTAAGCCAAAGATAAAATTAAAAGTGTAGGTATATTAGATAAAAGAGATAAATAGACTCAATAGTCAATTAGTCAGAAGTGGCCCTGTACGAAAGAAAGTACTACAAACATCAATTGAAATTCTTAACAAAAAATTAAAGTGACCATCTAACTTTTAATGAAATAGTGAGACACATTGCCTTAATCCTTTCATACCAAATTTCGATCAATAAATAATTTCCTTATTCAATAATATCACTTCTCACATTTTTCTCCATCAATATAATTTAGTCATCAAATGCAAAGTAATTCTTGTTGCATTGTTAAGTTTTTCTATTAGATGAGCACTTTTTTATACTAAAATACAAATATTACTTAACAAATCTCTTTTCTCAAGTAGAATTAATGAGATCAAGTAACCACCAAAAAATTGTTCTAATATTTAATGTAGCAAATAATTTTTTATGCTCATAATTTTCATTGTAAGAGTTAGATTATATCCTTTTTTTTAGCACTTTTAGACTTTAAAGTGGTAGATTTAGTAAATAGAATAAGTACTTAGTACTCAATCTTTTGATGACCACCCGATTCTCAAGGAATAATTTCAATAACTGTACCACTTCAACTAATTGCTATGGATAAAGTCCATCCCAACCCAACAAAGCAACATTTGCTGGTTATGTACAATTTCTTCATATAGTGATCATAACAATCCTATAACCGAAACAACTTCAATGTTGTATATTTTAATGTAATTGTATACCGTTCAAAATATTTAAGGCTACAATATGCAAAAGAAGAAGCCATCATTTAGTTCAATAATAGTTACATATCCAACTATGGACGACGCTCTTACACAGAATAAAATAAGTATGTAGGATTATGTGCATGTGAAAAATAAATAAGATCAGCATAATATGAAAAATAAAAGGCATGAAAATAAATAAAAAAATATGAAGTCTTAATAGTGAGAATTTACACGACAACAATAGATAAAGGTGAAAACAGTATACGTGCTCTATGGTACCTTGTCCCACAAGGATTACGGATTAAAATGATAAGCAACATAAGCATTGGCGAAATAACTCAAGTGCATCCACTGAATAAACTTTTCGGTTAGTTGTCATAATGAATTTTCAGGATGAATTCAGTGGGTTTGAGGCAATTCTCGTGTCCAATGATCTATGTGTGTCCAAGTTGTGACCTAATGATATCAAAGCGATCTCCAAGCAGAGTCGTAAGCTAAGTGTTATTGGGGACAAAGTGCGATGTGCTTGGGGAGCCACCTCTTAAACCTACAGGATAAAATGCTACATTCACGAGAGTCGCCTCCAGAATCCTGATACCTAACGATCGATCATTCCGTAATTCACTGCATGATGAGAACATCACATCCTAAATGAGCGGTGATTGTGATGTCCCATTCCACATATATTAGAATCTAATAAGATAAGAAACAAATCAGCATTGACCAAAGAACTCAAGCACATCCATTTTATATTCCTTTTCGGTAAGTCATGATTACCGTACTTTAGGATGCACAGAGTGAGTTTGGAGGCAATTCTTATGTCCAACGGGCTCGCTTGCTCGAGGCGTGACATGTTCCATAAAAATCTGTAATCATTGTGTTTAAAAAATTAAAAATGATGTTTAAAAAATAGAGAAGATATTTTGCAGACTTCATAATACAAAAAATACTATGAACATGAGATGTTGCCACTTTTCATTAATCATTTGAGTGTAAGAGGTTGTATAAAAGAAAAAGGTATTTCTTTGGAAAACCAACTGAGTTTGTTGTGAATGATGCAAACACTATTTTAGCTTCATGATGTTTATATTTCTAAAGCAAGCCAAATATATTGTATAAAACTTATTTTCGTTCTAAGAGTCATTTTCTTAATCTCAAAGCTAATTGGAGTTTAAATCACCAGGAGAAGAATCGATATGGAGTAAAAAAATCTTATGTTTCTTAATATCTATTAGAATGTGCTTGCAAATTGGTGATACGGTTGGAAGATCTATGAAGATTTTTATGAGTGAAAGATTCTAAAGGCTCTACTATTTTATTGTAATGAGGTTGAACAAACTTAAGGTAATACTAACAAGCTTTATTTGTTGAGAAATGATTGAACACTCAACATTTAGGCAAGACCCTTACCCATTTATTGATGATCGGAAAAAAAATGCCATTATCCTGGGCTCAAAACTAGGAGTACTACTCCCTTGTAAATCATTTAAAGAAAAAGTTGGGGCAATAACATGTCTAAGTAGATAGATATTTTAAGTGGTATAGATATCTCATTCCCTGAAATACGTAATTTGCTTCCTGTCACATGCTTCATTTGTCAGGAGATCCACCACATTATCCCCTTCCCTAAAACTGTTCAAAACAATTATATTTCCATCTTCTTTTGATTGCATTATTTTTTGACAGAATATGCAGCAACCATTAGTTGTCTCTGTGTTGGGACTTCGTCAATACGAAAATATTTTCAACATCGATTCTATGTAGATCCTCTTGAAGGAATGTGCTTCAACGAATTCCAAATCTTGATAAAATGATTATGTGATAATGTAAATACTAAAAATTGCAAGCACTAGATCTCCTTGACTACTGTGTAGACCCGTGCATGCTCCCGCCCACAAGGTTCTCGTAAGATGCACCGCGGCAGGAAGTTGGCATAGGAAGCACACCAATGTGTCATCAACATTTAGATCACCTATCCTTTTTAGATACACTTCCATTGGCAACAATTATAACTGGTGATGCACCTTCAAGATGATTGTTTCAGTCTGGTACAGATGATCATGCTGCTTGGTTTGTTTCACGTCATCAAAGCAAACCATAGAACAAACAATGATACAAAGTTATGTATATGTCCCTCAATCAAGGAGGTTGTTGTCGACTTCCATTAATGGCGAACCATCATTATTGCCAAATCTGCAACTAGAAGCTACAGCTGAAAAAAACTAGCAAAGAATTCCCGCACTTTTGCACCTTGACTCCGAAAGAACACTTTGCTATAATCGTCATATGTAAACAACACTAGCATTTAGATGCCATTGCAATTATTTGTTGACCTACAATCAGTTATTCATCAATTGCAACAAAAGTATTGATATTGAAGGTTTAATTGCAGGCTGCTAGAAACCTTAAAAATTGTTGAAGATCTATTGCTTCACAAACCAAATGCCAAGTCGTTTTAATTAAATGATCCTCATCATATGAGGTTCGCTGAAACACATGGAGAAATTCTAGCCCGGACCTGGTTTGGCCAAACCTAAACTAATTATATGGCAAGTGCAATACACTTGTCGTGTGATTGATGGACAGTTTAGGGAAAGTGAATAATCATATAGAAAGTGTGATACACTTGTTTTTTGATTGATTTGGTTTGGCCAAACCTGGTACGGGTAAGAATTTTCCAACCACTTGTTTGCAGACCTCTAACATTAATTATCAATGCATAAAATGTCTTTTTCAGCCTAAAAGAGTTCACATAGGTTGCCAGTATGCCTTTTTTTATTTGTACCATCATCTCACCAATGGTTATAACTATTACATTCAATATGGATGACAACGTCCTGAATCAAGAACCACATAACTGCATAGCTCTGTGCAAAATTTGCCTCTATGTTTTATATCTTGGAACCCACCACCATCAATATGGATAGATTTGATAGTCATTTAATAATCTTCGGTTCCCCACAACCACATTGCTAGTATACTTACCACCCTACGTGCATGCCAATTTAGTTGTTTCAACATTGCGACTCTCCAATTTGGCCACATTAGATTTTGGTTACTAACACCTTCATCACAAATTGTATCATCACCATGCTGCATAAATTTAGCATTAGTCATGACCCATAATGACATGCTGCACCACCATTTGTATGTCCATGTCGGGATCGATGCGTTGCTGCCTTTGTTAGTTGATATCTTTCATTCCAAATCCACATGAAATACTTCGTGACAAAGGTTCTCTCTCAAGTAGAGTAAATGGCACTTTCAACTTGTACCACTTCCAATCTTGGTCATGGGTGATGATGTTGTTGACAGTCTTCAATGCTAACTAAACCTTTGTAAGAGTTTGAATTTCTCTTCAACTTGTTATTGAGAGATTAAAAATCATGGATATTGAGATGCTACTTATTACCTGTTTCTATATTAACCAAATTTCTGTTGTTGGACAGGTTGAAAGGTTTAATCATGTAAGTTTAACTAAGATAATAGTGAATATGTGTTTTTAAAGAAAATGTACTTTGGATATGAAAAATAGTTGCATATTGAGAAAGATATAGAGAATAGATAGATGGATCTAGAACCGAAACCAAAACTACTAGAAAAAATATTTATTGCTTTAAGTATGGAAAATAACATACCAAGAGATCTAATTTGGTCCCAAGATAGGATAATATAAGGGAATGAATGCCTTCCAACTCATTACGTGGCAAACTAATAGTTGTGCACTGAAAGACTTATGAAAAAAAATAAAAAATAAAAAACATGGGTGCGGTGATAAGAGAGAATGTATAATAGTTGCAACAATCAATTACTTTTGTGACTTCCAAACATGGAAGGCAAAGCATTTTTTTTATCAACATATCAGAGTAAATACAAAAAATAGTATATAATTATGGAAGATATCCTAGTTCATGTCTTCTCTTCTTCATTAATGTAATTTAGAATATTAAACCGTTGGGAGAATATGATTTTTAACTATGAGCCATGATAGTTAGTACTATAAGTTGGGGTCACAAAAATATTTTCTTATGACTATTTATTTTTTCTCAATTTTAATTTTATTTATTTATTTACTTTTTTCTCCTCCTTTTGTACTCTTATCGTTACCACAAAAAATTTCCACCTTTTTCCTCTTGATGCTTCTCCTAAATCCTTTGTGATATTCTATTTTCTACACAATACCCTCATCATTTATGTTTTTCAAAATAGAGAGTTTTGCCAAGTAGATATCCGAATGTTTTTCAAAATAGAGAGTTGGCCAAGTAGATATCCGAATTTGGGATGTTCTCCCTACGACGTCTTAAATATGAATTATTTTACTAATCAAATCTTCAAGTTTCAAGGCAAAGAGATACAACAATCGTTTTTGGTTTCTTAAATAAATTATCATCATTCAACAGTCAATAATATTAGATATTGATATATGAAATGTGTTCAACTATTTTTCTTCATATGTGCATACAAAATTCATATTTTTGCATCCCATAAATTTAGAATTAGTATTATTTTAGTTTTATTGGTCACAAGGATCTCGCATCATATCTTGTAATTGAGAAACCTTCGTCAAACTAATGTTAATTCAATGATGGTGGACTACACATATGGTTGCCGCTCGTTGATCTCGATGCATGATGGGTCGAGATGAAGAGGGACCCAACCTAGGATCGGATTGACACAATAAAAATAAGTGGGTAGGTCCATTCAGGACTAGTCCGAAGCGGATTGTAGATATCGATATATGGGTAGGCCCAGCCTAGTGACCCAAGATCTCCTAATCCTAGGTGAAGCTAGTGGGCTGGTCTAGCCAGGGCCAATAACTTTTTTTTAATAATACCTGTCATATATTTTTTATTTTATTCTTTTAGGTAAATTATTCGAATTTTTTTATACTTTTGAAACTCTAAAAACTTTTATCTTTATTAGTTCTTTTTTTAAATTACTACATCAATTCACTAATACTGATTGTTATTTTTTAAAAGTTTATTTTAAATCTTTTTTGGGCTTGTTATTCCTTAGGTTCATTATTGTTAGCTTGTTAGTTAAATTGTTATTTAACTTAATTATGTGGTCTTAATTAGTCTCTTTTTCATTATAATATTTTTATTTTGTTTGATTATTTATTTATTTATTTTAAAATAAAATCATAAATTATTTAAGTTCATTCAAAAAAGTATCTCAATTTCAATAAAAAAAAATAGGCACAATCAGGCCTCGTCTGAGCCTGGCCCATGTCTCAATGGGGCTAATTCATGATCTTGACTAGAGTTTAAAGATGGATGCATTTGGGCCTCATTTAAAGGCCCATAACCACCTCAAAATCGGCCATGAATAATATTGGGCTGATCCTGAACAAGTCTTTTTGGGGCTAGACATGCTAGTCTTGGAAAAAATTATGAACCTTGAGTCGCTGAGTTTTAAGGTGAAAAGATCTGAGTGCAAGCATTGTTTTAAAGGGAATTAAGAAGCTCAATTTGGAGATATAACAAAAGGTAGCAAGGGTACTTCTTGACACAAAATAGAGCATCTAAGAGTGAGAGCAAGAGAGGTTTGTAGCAAGTTGAGCACGTTGAAGCTAATGAAAGAATTTACAAACTTAAATTAAAGTTGAATCTCTTGTTGAACCCTAATTATAGGAAAAAATCTCTTAAAATATTCAAAATTTAATATTTATTTTTCAAAACTTTGATAGGAAAGGAAAGTAATTAAAAACAAAATGTAGAGAAAAAAGAAAAACAATTAATTATATACCTGAGGCTCAATTAAACTTGCCGACAGAGTACAAGAGATGGGATCTTGTGATAGCACATCACCGGAATCTTCATAGGGTGAATTTGAATTCGGTGCAGACAAAATTACACAGCCAAAATCTTCGATATACGTTCTTGAAGAATTCTGTTGGTAAATCATACGACTACGATGAATTAACAACTCGATTCGGAAATAAGGGTTAAACAAGAAAAAAAAAAGAATCAAATGCTTGAGAAAATGGAGAATGGAGTTGCATGTGTAAAATTCATCTTACGTTTTTGGAGTTTTCTGCCATTTCTCGACCGTTTAAGGAGTCAGAGGTAATGTTCCTAGTGCTTTCCGCTCTCAGTACTCTATGGACTTGAATAGTGTTATGCAATAACTGTGTTAAGGGAGAAAAGGTTTGAGTAAACGTGAAGTGTGATTGTGTGTTGAGTGAGAGTGTGTGAGTGATGTTGTGCATATATGTGTTTGTTTCTTGAACCGCAAAGCTCGACACGAGGTAGCAGAAGGCATGGAAGTTACATTTTGTCTTTTTCTCATGATATTTTCCTGTTAATTTCTTCGTTTTTAGTTTATTTTTAAATAATATTATTGTAATACTTAGTCAAGAAGCATTTTTAGAAAGAAATATAAATATTCAAGCTACCTATAAATACAATTTAATAAATTATTTTCTAATCAGATTCTCCAAAATAAAAAAAAATTAGTCATATATACCTCTCTTGGCAGTTCAATCATTTTGGGATTTTTGTTGAAATTCGACAACATTTTAAACAAAGGATCTATTGTGATATATGTGATAGGTATGAATTAATGTAATTAATGGTTTGGCATAGAAGGATAGGTATGAATTAATATCAGTTACCTGGACTCTAGTATTTTAAGTTTGAGATTAATTGCAATTATAATAAAGTTATACAAACAAACTAATTGGTTCATTGCCACCACAAAATTTATCACTCTCAAATATTTTGGAATAGAAAAATCAATTGACACTTTTGAATTCATTAAAATTATCAATAAAATAATAAAATTGATTTGTACAAGCCTAATCGAATTTTTCATTGGGCAACTATATCAAACGATTTTAAAAAGAAAAAAGATGTTCGAATTTAAAATTTCCTCTTTTGCGGAAATATTGACAAAATAGTAGGAAAAAAATAGAGAGAGATTTGACTGGCTACAAACCAATTATTGGGTTGTTTAAAGTTCATGCAAAGATCTCCAACTCGTCATCATTCATTTGATTTTGTTTATCATTGCCCGACTCTGATGGAATACCTATTAAAATAAGAGCATATAACAAAGATAAGAGTTAAACTTCAACAAAACTAAAACCAATCATTTTTGTAAGAAATTATATGCTACATACCTTCTTTTTTCAGTTCAATCTCACTGACAACATGGACATTTCTTATATTACTTTTAGTTCCATCCCCCATCTGAATGTTGTGGAAGTTTCAATACGGGTCATGAAGAAATAACATAGAAGTGCGTTAATTTTTTCAAATATTCTATAATTGAAAAGTTAGAAAATAAAACATTTCCACATAAATTTTGGTCATAAATAAAATTGAATTATGGATTTTGAATTTACCTATGCAAGAACTAGATCATTCCCCCGGCAGCTAAATACTATAAACGTTGCAACGTCCTTTAAAGAGCGGAATTTCTGAGTGACTTTGTCATGAATATAGTACTATTGCATGATAATTTTGATTGAAAAATTTTAGTTATATTACATTAGTTTTGCATATAAAGAATTACAAATCATTTATGTAAAATATTAAACAATTATTACCTTGTCACTTGTATTTGAGGCATTTCGCCTTCTTTTTTGGTAATATCCAACCCTCTAGTCGCTCTTGCAGGGATAGCTTGTATCTTGGTTGGATTATTATGGATTCTATAATTTCCGTTACAGGGACCACATCTTCTTGGAGAGGAAATTTCTTCACTCTTATGTCCAAATTTTTATTCATTATTTTGTACAATTATAATGTTACTTGTCCCTTTCCCCTCCTTCAATCGGAGAATATGTATGTCAGTAGAATAGACGAGTTTATTTTATAAATTATAATATCAAGTTTTTGAGATAAAGAAACTTAAATATGTGTAATAGCAAATATGCACGTGCTTGCACGATAATTTACAATGTTGTTTCTTTTTAGTGCATGAGGGCTACAGAAAATTAAAATGATTGAATAAGTGTGTACAAACAAAGTATTATATGAAGACTAAAGAACAAATAAAAAGTTATCAATAGCATAATAAAATTGATTTGTACAACCCTAATCAAATTTGTCATTTGGCAACTATATCAAACGATTCTGAAAAGAAAAAAGATGTTCGAATTCAAAATTTTCTCTTTTATGGTATATATTGACAAAATAGTAGAAAAAGAATAAAGAGAGATTCGACTGGCTACAAATCAAATATTAGGTTTTTTAAATCACATGCAAAGATCTCTAACTCTTTATCATCCATTGATTTTGTTTATCGTTGCCTGACTCTGATGGAATGTCTATTAAAACAAGAGCACATAACAAAGATAAGAGTTAAAATTCAACCAAACTAAAACCAACCATTTTTGTAAGAAATTATATTCTACATACCTTGTATTTTCATTTTGATCTCACCGATAACATGGATATTTTTTATATTACTTTTAGTTGCGTCCCCACTCTAAATGTTTTGGAAGTTTCTGTACGGGTCATTAAGAAATGACATAACAGAGCGTTAATTTTTTAGAATCTTCTACAATTGAAAAGTCAGAAAACAAAACATATCCATATAAATTTTGGTCATAAATAAAATCGAATTATAGATTTTGGATTTACCTGTGCAAGAACTAGATCATTCCTCTAGCAGCTAAATAGTATATACATTGCAACCTCCTTTAAAGAGCAGAAGTTTTGAGTGACTTTGTCATGAATATAGTAATATTGCATGAAAATTTTGATTGAAAAATGTTAGTTATATTACATTAGTTTTGCATAACTAAAGAAATAAAGTTATTTATGTAAAACATTAAACAATTATTACCTTGTAACTTGTATTTGAGGTATTTCGATTTCTCTTTTGCAATATCCAATCCTCTAGTCATTCTTGCAAGGATAACTTGTATCTTGGATTGTATAATTGCCGTTAGAGGGAACACGTCTTGTTGGAGAGGGAGTTTCATCACTCTTATGTCCAATTTTTCTTCATTATTTTGTACAATTATGTGATACTTATCCCTTTTCCCTCCATCAACCGGAGATATGTATGTTAGTAGAATAGACATTTCTTATATTATATTTTTGTAAGAAATTATATGCTACATACCTTCTATTTTTATTAATATCTCACTGACAACATGGACATTTCTTATATTACTTTTAGTTCCATCCCCAATCTGAAAGTTGTGGAAGTTTTAATACGGGTCATGAAGAAATGACATAATAGTGCGTTCATTTTTTAAAATCTTCTATATTTGTAAAGGCAGAAAAGAAAATGTATCTATATAAATTTTGGTCATAAATAAAATCGAATTATGGTTTTTGAATTTACCTGTGCAAGAACTAGATGAATCCTTCGGCAGCTAAATAGCATAAACATTGCAACCTCCTTTAAAAAGCGGAACTTTTCAGTGATTTTTTCATGAATATAGTACTATTGCATTAAAATTTTAGTTATATTATATTAGTTTTGCATAACTAATGAATTATAAATTATTTATGTAAAATATTAAACAATTATTACCTTGTCACTTGTATTTGAGGCATTTCGCCTTCTTTTTTGTAATATCCTACCCTCTAGTCATTCTTGCAGGGATAACCTTTATCTTGATTGGATTTTTATGAATTCTATAATTTCCGTTAGAGGGACCACGTCTAGTTGGAGAGGGAGTTTCTTCACACTTATGTCGAATTTTTTCTTCATTTTTTTGTACAACTATGTGATACTTGTCCGTTTCCCCTCCTTCAACCGGAGATACGTATGTTAGTAGAATAGACGAGTTTATTTTATAAATTATAATATCAAGTTTTTGAGATAAAGAAATGTAAATGTGTGTGATAGCAAAAATGCACGTGCTTGCACGATAATTTACAATGTTGTTTCTTTTTAGTGCATGAGGGCTACAGATAATTAAAATGATTGAATAAGTTTTCTACAAATAAAGTGTTATATGAGGAGTAAAGAACAAACAAAAAATTATCAATAGCATAATAAAATTGATTTTGTACAAACCTAATCAAATTTTTCGTTGGGCAAAAATATCAAACGATTCTGAAAAGAAAAAAGATGTTCGAATTCAAAATTTCCTCTTTTATGGTAAATATTGACAAAATAGTAGAAAAAAAATAAAGAGAGATTTGACTGGCTACAAATCAAATATTGGGTTGTTTAAAACACGTGCAAAGATCTCGATCTCTTCATCATTCATTTGATTTTGTTTATCGTTGCCCGACTCTGATGGAATGCCTATTAAAATAAGATCACATAACAAAGATAATAGTCAACATTCAACCAAACTAAAACCAATCATTTTTGTAAGAAATTATATGCTACATACCTTCTATTTTCATTTCGATCTCACTTACAACATGGAAATTTCTTATATTACTTTTAGTTCCATTCCCAATCTGAATGTTGTGGAAGTTCCAATACGGGTCATGAAGAAATGACATAATAGTACGTTAATTTTTTAAAATCTTCAATTGAAAAGTCAGAAAAGAAAACATATCAACATAAATTATGGTTATAAATAAAATCATTATGGATTTTAACTTAACTGTGCAAGAACTAGATGATTCCTCCTGCAGCTGAATAGTATAAACGTTGCAACCTCCTTTGAAGAGCAGAAGTTTTGAGTGACTTTTTCATGAATATAGTACTATTTCATGAAAATTTTGATTGAAAAATATTAGTTATATTATAGTAATTTTGCATAACTAAAGAATTACAAGTTATTTATGTAAAATATTAAACAATTAGTACATTGTCACTTGTATTTGAGAAATTTTGCTTTCTTATATGTAGTATCCAACCCTCTAGTCGTTCTTGCAGAGATAACTTGTATCTTGGTTGGATTTTTATAGATTCAATAATTTCCGTTAGAGGGACCAAGTCTTGTTGGAGAGGGAGTTTCTTCACTTTAATGTCCAAATTTTCTTCATTATTTTGTACAATTTTGTGCTACATGTCCCTTTTCCTGCTTTAAATTGAGATATGTATGTTATAGAATAGACGAGTTTATTTTATAAATTATAATATCAACTTTTTGAGATAAAGAAATGTTAATGTGTGTAATAGCAAAATTGCACATTCTTGCACAGTAATTTACAATGTTGTTTCTTTTTAGTGCATGAGGGCTACAGATAATTAAAATAATTGAATAAGTTTTCTAGAAAGAATGTGTTATATGAAGAGTAAAGAACAAACAAAAAATTATCAATAGCATAATAAAATTGATTTATACAAGCCTAATCTAATTTGTACTTGGGCAACTATATCAAACGATTCTGGAAAGAACAAAAGATGTTCGAATTCAAAATTTCCTATTTTATGGTAAATATTGACAAAATAGTAGAAAAAGAATAAAGAGAGATTCGACTGGCTATAAATCAATTATTGGGTTGTTTAAACCACAGGCAAAGATCTCCAACTCATCATCATCTATTTGATTTTGATTACCATTGCCCGTCTCTGATGGCATGCCTATTAAAATAAGAGCATATAACAAAGATATGTTAAAATTCAACCAAACTAAAACCAATTATTTTTTTAAGAAATGATATGCTACATACCTTCTATTTTCTTTTCGATCTCACTGACAATTTGGACATTTTTTATATTAATTCTAGTTCCATCTCCAATCTGAATGTTGTGGAAGTTTCAATACGGGTCATGAAGAAATGACATAACAGTGCGTTAATTTATTGTAATGTTCTACAATTGAAAAGTCAGAAAAGAAAATATATCCACATAAGTTTTGGTCATAAATAAAATTGAATTATGGATTTTCAATTTACCTGTGCAAGAACTAGATCATTCCTCTGGCAGCTGAATAGTATAAATGTTGCAACCTCTTTTAAAGAGCGGAAGTTGTGAGTGACTTTGTCATGAATATAGTACTATCGCATGAGAATTTTGATTGAAAAATATTAGTTATACTGCAGTAATTTTGCATAACTAAAGGATTACAAGTTATTTATGTAAAATTTTAAACAATTATTACCTTGTCACTTGTATTTGAGGGATTTCGCTTTCTTATATGTAGTATCCAACCCTCTAGTCGTTCTTGCAGAGATAACTTGTATCTTGGTTGGATTTTTATAGATTCAATAATTTCCGTTAGAGGGACCAAGTCTTGTTGGAGAGGGAGTTTCTTCACTTTAATGTCCAAATTTTCTTCATTATTTTGTACAATTTTGTGCTACATGTCCCTTTTCCTGCTTTAAATTGAGATATGTATGTTATAGAAAAGACGAGTTTATTTTATAAATTATAATATCAACTTTTTGAGATAAAGAAATGTTAATGTGTGTAAAAGCAAAATTGCACATGCTTGCACAGTAATTTACAATGTTGTTTCTTTTTAGTTCATGAGGGCTACAGATAATTAAAATAATTGAATAAGTTTTCTACAAACAAAATGTTATATGAAGAGTAAAGAACAAACAAAAAATTATCAATAGCATAATAAAATTGACTTATACAAGCCTAATCTAATTTGTAGTTGGGCAACTATATCAAACGATTCTGGAAAGAACAAAAGATGTTCGAATTCAAAATTTCCTATTTTATGGTAAATATTGACAAAATAGTAGAAAAAGAATAAAGAGAGATTCGACTGGCTATAAATCAATTATTGGGTTGTTTAAAGCACAGGCAAAGATCTCCAACTCTTCATCATCTATTTGATTTTGATTACCATTGCCCGTCTCTGATGGCATGCCGATTAAAATAAGAGCATATAACAAAGATAAGTTAAAATTCAACCAAACTAAAACCAATTATTTTTTTAAGAAATGATATGCTACATACCTTCTATTTTCTTTTCGATCTCACTGACAATTTGGATATTTTTTATATTAATTCTAGTTCCATCTCCAATCTGAATGTTGTGAAAGTTTCAATACGGGTCATGAAGAAATGACATAACAGTGCGTTAATTTATTGTAATCTTCTACAATTGAAAAGTCAGAAAAGAAAATATATCCACATAAGTTTTGGTCATAAATAAAATTGAATTTTGGATTTTGAATTTACCTGTGCAAGAACTAGATCATTCCCATGGCAGCTGAATAGTATAAATGTTGCAACCTCTTTTAAAGAGCAGAAGTTGTGAGTGAGTTTGTCATGAATATAGTACTATCGCATGAGAATTTTGATTGAAAAATATTAGTTATACTACAGTAATTTTGCATAACTAAAGGATTACAAGTTATTTATGTAAAATTTTAAACAATTATTACCTTGTCACTTGTATTTGAGGCATTTCGCTTTCTTATATGTAGTATCCAACCCTCTAGTCGTTCTTGCAGAAATAACTTGTATCTTGGTTGGATTTTTATAGATTCAATAATTTCCGTTAGAGGGACCAAGTCTTGTTGGAGAGGGAGTTTCTTCACTTTAATGTCCAAATTTTCTTCATTATTTTGTACAATTTTGTGCTACACGTCCCTTTTCCTGCTTTAAATTGAGATATGTATGTTATAGAATAGACGAGTTTATTTTATAAATTATAATATCAACTTTTTGAGATAAAGAAATGTTAATGTGTGTAAAAGCAAAATTTCACATGCTTGCACAGTAATTTACAATGTTGTTTCTTTTTAGTGCATGAGGGCTACAGATAATTAAAATAATTGAATAAGTTTTCTACAAACAAAGTGTTATATGAAGAGTAAAGAACAAACAAAAAATTATCAATAGCATAATAAAATTGATTTATACAAGCCTAATCTAATTTGTAGTTGGGCAACTATATCAAACGATTCTGGAAAGAACAAAAGATGTTCGAATTCAAAATTTCCTATTTTATGGTAAATATTGACAAAATAGTAGAAAAAGAATAAAGAGAGATTCGACTGGCTATAAATCAATTATTGGGTTGTTTAAAGCACAGGCAAAGATCTCCAACTCTTCATCATCTATTTGATTTTGATTACCATTGCCCGTCTCTGATGGCATGCCGATTAAAATAAGAGCATATAACAAAGATAAGTTAAAATTCAACCAAACTAAAACCAATTATTTTTTTAAGAAATGATATGCTACATACCTTCTATTTTCTTTTCGATCTCACTGACAATTTGGATATTTTTTATATTAATTCTGAAAGTGCAAGGGAAGTCTATCGAATCCTCTCAGTGATCAAAACCTCGACCCGCGATCCGACCTCGTCCCTTGAACTGCAATTCCTGAGAACACAAAGGAGCAGTGGAGGCAAAAGGTATGACATTGGAAGCTGCTTCATTGCCGATTGCTTCGATCCAGAATAAGGCGAAGAAGAGGCTAAAAGAATTCTTTCAACACTTGCATAGACAGCCACTTTAATATTCACAGGATTTTCATAATTGAGCAGATCGGCTGCACTATGCCTCCTCCCCGAACCATCAAAAGTAGAGCAACCAATCTTAGAACGGTTAAGCCAGCCGGGAGTGTTCCCGTCGTAGGCTCTCCGACGCTCAAGTCAATTCCTAGGCCAAAGACACGTTGATAGAGAAAAATATGCGTCAGACTCAAAGTAACCTTACCTCCTCTGAATTCCGTTTGCAGTTCTTATATGTCACCGGGAGGTGCATTCGGTAAATGCTAATATCCAGGTTGAGAGCTTAAATCATGTACTAAATCGTAGCCAAATGCTGTTATGGCAGCCGTAAATCTCTCCATGCGAGCATTAGGTGGGATCTTGGAATCCTGCCATAGAGGCTCCTTAATTAATGCCTACTCCTTAATTAGTGCGAGGGGTATATCTGTCCGAATACAAAAATCCCCTCATCATTTGCCCCCTTAGTTCTGGGCGCGAAAGTTGAGTCGCATGCAGAAATCAAATAGGTGCTTTTGTAGGGCATTAATTGCCTCGATAGTGGTGGTCCACGTGTCGCGGGGGCAGCCCTCTCTAACATTGAAGGCCACGTGCCTCTGCAGGAGCGTCCAATCTCTTTTTAGTGTAAAACTTACATATATTCGGTGTGATTCAAAAATATTTTTACTGGTATCGTCTTCCACAAGCCAACGCTTTTCAGCCATTTCGCCACTCAAGCTTCGCTTTCTTCTACATTTCCAGGTACGATATTCCCCAACTCAAACTCTGCTTCTCGCTTCTACTTCTGCTACTCTTACCCGTAGGACTGCAACCAGTATGCACCAAGAAGGTCCATCTAGGGCTAGGTCACGGTCTAGGCCGCGCCATGGTAGGCAAATAGAATCGGACTCCGATAGTGCCCCCGACGCCGATCTTAGTGATAGGCCGTGGGAACACATAGTTAGTACTGTAAGACTTCGGGTTGATACAATAAGGGAAAAATACTATATCCCTCCTAGTTATGAAATTTTAGTTCTCAGTTCTGCTGATCGTATGCATCACCCTCCTCGTGGTTTTTGTTCATTTTCCCTGAATCATTTTGACGCGGGCTTGATCTTTGTTCGTCCTCCCCCAGGCCGGGGATGGCCTTTCTGCTGTGAATGGGTCCTAGAGAAACCGAGTCCTGTAGTCGAAGGGGGGGGGGTTAGAAGGTGATCAAATTAGGAGCCTTTCTTCTAATCGGTATGACCCCAAGATGCTTTTGGTAGAGGAAGTTCTCAGGCTCGCACAACTTTCTCCTGCACCTATCCCGGTTGAGGGCTCTTTAGGTGATTGACTGACTATGTTTTTGTTTCTTTTTGTCCGTCTTATTTGGGTCCAATGTTTTCTCAACCCACTGTTTTCCAGACGACATGGTAGGTCAATCTCGCCTTGCCCAGCGGATTCGAGCTAATCGAGCACGACCATCGGCTGGAGAGGCCGCACCCGCTCCTTCATCAGCGACCTCACCTCGGCCTGTTGAAAGCTCTGTGGCTCCTCCAGGGAACCGGCCCCATAGGCCCCCCATCGACATATGGAGCGAGGATACCCGTTCCCATATTCGTCCTCTGAACCAGCCTGTACCCGCTTCGCCCGATCGATCTCATACCGGTGAATCTAATTCGGGTGGTTTGTTGACCCGCAGGCGGAGGAGAGGCAAGAGGCCGGTGGGTCCCAACACGAGGAGTCGCTCCCAATCCTTGGCTCTGGGTCATTCTGTGTCAGCTGCGCTTGATGATCGCAGAGGTATGGAGATGTTGAACGATGTTTCCGATTGCTGGAGAAAAGCTCGTGAAGATCTCCGTGCCCCGAACCATCTTATGCCTCCCCCAGTTGAAGAAAAATTTGTTCCCAATTGGATGGTCTCTCCTTACAGCACCGTTCTTGGTTCACATTCCGGGCAAGTATCGTGGGAGCTATACAACGCAGCTTGTTTACCCCGTGACCAGGCAGCCTTGCTTCAGAGTCCTTTTACTCGACTGGAAGAACATGCTGCCCATTCGCTTGTCCAGGTAAGCATTCTCTGAATTTCTTTTTGTTGCCGAATCACTTTCTTCTAATGCGAGGGTGTCCAGGCTGCCAACCTCGTTCATGGGCTTTCTTTGAAGTGTGCTGGGTTTCGAAGGAACCAACTTGTCGCTGAGCGTCTCAATAGCGATATGCGGCTCAAGATCGGGGAAGTTACCACACGAGCGGAGAACTCGGAGGCTCAACGTGCCATCCTGGAGGCCCGCATCAAGGAATTGGAGGAGAAAATAGCTTCCGAGGTTTCTAAGGCCAATGAGTCGGGGAGAGAAGCCGGTTTTGCAGCTGGACATGCAGCTGGGAAGGCTGAAGGACGAGCAGAGTTCTTGAGTTCCGACGAGTTCTCTGCTCGCATTCGCGAAGCTCGGCTCTCGGGTGCTCGTGATTTTATCCGAGCCCCGTCTTTTGATACTGCTTTGGAAATTAGGGCTGCTGATTACCTGGTACAAGGTTTCGACAGATGCAAAGCTCAGGTCTCAACCCTGAAGGGCTTTGTACCTGATTTTGACCTTGCCAAGCTCGACCCTAGCCTCGATGGCAACATGCAGCCATTCCCTGAGGACCCTGCTTCTTCGCCCAAAGAGGACGAATTCGCTCCGTTGCTAGCTGATATTGAAAATATGTAGCCTTGTTTTGATTTGAACTTGTTGATCGTGGATCTCTAGAGGTCAAACGCGGCTTTTGTATCTTCCCATGTTTTGGGGATTATATCCTTTACTAATCTTTCAGATTCAAGTGCTCAAGCGACTGTAGTCGCTTTTATTGATGATGCAATCATTTTAAAAGCCTTTTTCAGGTTCGTGTTTACGTGAATACAATCGCATTGGCTGGTAATGCCTTTTTCAGGTCTATATAAGTAAATGCGATCATTTTATTCGATAGAGTTTATCGAGCGTTTTTCAGGCTAGGGGGGGAATACAGTTGCCATATAAAATTTCGCACATTATTGGGCCTTTTCCAGGCATCTATGATCGCACTATTGATACTTAGCCTTTCTCAGGCTCACGCTTACGCATAGAACTTCCTCAGGTTTCGTATGTTCCATGATCGCTTGAGATTCTGTCCTTAGGCGTCTTGCAGTAGGTATGCCCCCTTTCTCCGTATTTCGACCACCTTGAAGGGGCCTTCCCATTCAGGATCCAGCTTCCCCACATGCTTGGAAACTTCAACTTTTTTAAGGACCAGATCCCCCACCTGGAATTCCCTTGGTCGAAGTTTTTTGTTGTATCTCCTCATCACTAAACTTTTATGGTGGAGTATTTTTGCTAGTGCGGCATCCCTTTTTTCTTCTATCATAGACAAATCAAATGCGCGTGCTTGGTCGTTGGCCGCAGGGTCGTAACTTGCAATCCGTTGGGTTTCCTCGCCGATTTCTGCAGGAATAATCGCTTCAGAACCATAAACTAAACAAAAGGGATTCTCACCTGTGGACGACCTCGGGGTCGTCCTATATGCCCATAATACCCACGGTAATTCTTCGTCCCACGATCCTTTTGAATTAATTCGGGTCTTTAAGTGTTGGAGTATTGTCCTGTTGGTCACTTCTGTCTGACCGTTCGACTGAGGGTGACCTACCGATGTGAAATTTTGCTGAATTTTCAACTCCTTCAGCCAGCTCGTAATTTCCTTCCCTTGGAACTGTGTGCCGGTATCCGATATAATAGTTCTGGGGATTCCAAATCGACATATGATGTTCTTCCAAATAAAATCGATCATCCCTTTCTCCGTTATTCTTGCTACCGCCTCGGCTTCCACCCACTTAGAGAAGTATTCGACTGCGAGTATAATAAATTTCTTTTATGCCTTCGCTGGGGGAAAAGGTCCCAGTATATCGATCCCCCATTGATCGAATGGGCAAGCGACCTGTAATGGTTCCATTGGTGTAGCCGGGGAATGTATCCGAGTGGAGAATCTCTGACAGTTTTTGCATCTCTGTACTAGCTCTTCGCATCCTTCATTAAGGTAGGCCAAAAATACCCTTGGCGTGCGACCTTTTGAGCCAATGACCTAGCACCCGAATGGTTGCCGCAACTCCCTTCGTGTATCTCTTTTAGCACGTATTCCGCTTGTTCATGGTTCAAGCATTTCAACAGTGGTCCGTCTGCTGTCCTTTTGTACAGTTCGGACTCGATCATCGCAAATCTGGTGGCTTTTAATCTCAAGTTTTTTGCATGCGAAGGATTTTCGGGAAGAGTCCCCTCCTTGAGATAGAGCGTCAGCTCGTCCTTCCATGTACAAGGTTCGTCTACGGTATGTACCTCGACCTCGGCGATCGCAGGTTTGTTCTTCACCATTACCGTGATGTTACGATTTTTTATTCCCGATAATGAAGCTCCAAATTTGGAAAGCGAATCGGCTCTGTCGTTTTCTCCTCTCGGTATCTGCTGGACAATGCATTTGTCAAAACGCTCGATCAGAGACTTTGACCTCTTCAGGTACATTGACATTGTACGTTCCTTTGCTTCGTAATTTCCTTCAATCTGCATTGCTACCAACTGCGAGTCAGTGTATACTTCTAAAGTTCTTGCTCCTGCCGCATGTGCCAGCTCTAATCCTAAGATTAATGCCTTGTACTCGGCTTCATTGTTGGTGGTATGGAATGAAAGTCTTGCTGCGACCTCTATTTCGACCTCTCCAGGTCCTTGTATCAGGATCCCAGCCCCACCGCTACTAGCGTTCAACGATCCGTCAACGTGCAACATCCATGGTTCGACATCCGGAGCTGGTATGTTTGTCAATTCCATTACGAAATCAGCAAGCACCTGGGCCCTCTCCGAGTTTCTGGCGTGGTATTCTATATCATGCTCACCCAGTTCCACAACCCACTTCACTAATCTCCCTGAGACCTCTGGTCGCGATAAAATGCTCTTGAGCGGTTGGTTCGTTAGTACGATAATCTTATGTGATTGAAAATACGGCCGTAATCTCCGGGCCGAGGTTACTAGTGCAAGAACAAACTTTTCAACTAAGCTGTACCTCAACTCCGCCCCTTGCAGCATCTTGCTAACATAGTATACCGGGTTCTGGACTCTATTTTCCTCCCTCACCAGAATTGAACTTACAGCATGTTCAGACACGGCCAAGTATAGGTACAAAATATCTCCAGGTCGAGGGTTCGCCAATAACGGTGGCGGCCTTAGGTAATCCTTTAGTTGGTTGAAAGCATACTCGCATTCGCTAGTCCATTGGAAATCCTTAGGCTTTCTCAAAACTTGAAAGAAGGGTAAATTTCTATCTGCGGATTTAGAAATAAATCGGTTGAGGGATGCGATCTTACCCGTTAATTTCTGAACGTCTTTTATTGAGTCTGGTGACTTTAGCTCGAGGATTGCTCTGATCTTCTCTGGATTGGCCTCTATTCCTGGACTGCTTACCATATAGCCCAAGAACTTGCCCCCTCCGACCCCAAATGTGCATTTAGTTGGGTTGAGCTTCATCCCGTATGTTCGCATGATGGCAAAGCTTGCTTCGAGGTCGTGCAAGTGTTCCTCCGAGCTTCGGCTTTTAACCAACATATCGTCAACATAGACCTCCATTGTTTTCCCTATTTGTTCTCTGAACATTCTATTAACGAGCCTTTGGTACGTTGCACCTGCATTTTTCAGACCAAACGGCATTACGTTATACCAAAATATACCTTGTTCACTTACGAACGATGTCTTTGTGCGGTCTTCCTTAGCCATGTGGATCTGGTGGTAACCCTGGTAGGCATCCATCATTGAAAACAACTCGTACCCTGCGGTCGCATCTACCAACTGGTCGATTCTTGGTATTGGGAAAGGATCTTTGGGGCATGCCCTGTTTAAGTCCGTAAAATCGGTGCACATCCTCCATTTCCCAGCAGCCTTTGGCACCACCACCACGTTTGATAACCAGTCCGTATAACGGACCTCAGAAACGTATCCCGCCTTTAACAGCTTATCCACTTCCTCTTGGATGATCCGATTGTTTTCGGACCCGAACGCTCTTTTTCTCTGCTGGACGGGTTGCGCCTTTGGATCTAAATTCAACCGGTGCTCAATGATTTCAGGACTAATACCTTTGAAATCGGAGGGGCTCCAGGCGAACATGTCAGCATTGCGACGCAGGAATGCGATCATCATCATCTCGAATTTTTTCTCCATGCTTGTCCCAATCTTTGTTATTTTGGATGGGTCGCCCTGTACCAACTCGATCTCCTTGTGTTCATCCACTGGTTCTATTCTCTCCTCGTTCTCGATGAAAGTTTCATCCAATTTCCTCTTTTTATCTGTTGCATCCTTTTTTACAGAGAGGTTGTAGCATCGTCTGGCTTCCCCTTGATCGCATGTGACCTCTCCAACTCTGGCGTGTGTAGGGAATTTCATTTTTAAGTGATACGTGGATACAATGGCCCTGAAAATATTCAAGCCAGGTCTTCCCAAAATAACATTGTAAGCAAAAGGGGTGTTGACCACGAGAAACTTTACCGTAAGAGTTCTTCTTCTGGGTTCGTCTCCGAGGGAAACGGGCAATTCGATTGTTCCCAACGAGTCCACTTCACTGCCTCTGAAGCCCACCAATGGCGAACTCATAGCACCCAACCTGGCTTCTCCTAAGCCCATTTTGATTAAAACTTCCTTCAAAATAATGTCCGCAGAACTTCCGTTGTCAACCAACACCTTATGGACAGTGAAATTGGCTATGTCCATTTTAATTACCATAGGGTCATTACCGTCTCCGATCTTTCCCTTTACATCCTGCGCACCAAAGCTAATCTCTAATTCCTGGGATATGTTCATTACCTACCTGCTTGTCATGGTGCCCGTCCTCCGTTCTGCTTTCTTCCTTGCTCTATTTGAATACCCCATCTCGGATCCTCCCGCTATCATGTGTATGACGCCTTTCACAGGCGCGTTCTCCCGGTTATTTTGCCCTGCAACGACCCTACCCTCTACTCGTCTCAATGGGCTCCGGGATCTGCTGTGTCGACCCCTGTCGGGGTAATCCTTTGATACTAAATCCTTGAAATACCCTTGGCGGACTAACCGCTCAATCTCATCCTTAAGCTGGTAGCATTCTTCTGTGTCATGCCCCCGTTCACGGTGGAATCTACAGTACTTGCTCGAATATTTCTTGGCAGGGGTAGCCCTCGTGGGTTTCGGCCATCTGAGTACATCCTTCCTTTTCACCATGAGCAATGCCCTTGCCCTCGTGGTGTTGAGTGGCGTGTATTTATTGTACTTTTGTGAATAGTGGGGTTCTTTGTTTCGCTCAGGCCTTGATCGCTTGTCATCCTTATCGTCTCGTCTCCGATCTCTTCCATATTCGACCCTCCATTCGCCATCTTTCATGGCGTTCATTTCTTCTTCGTCTATGTACTTTTGCACCAGATTCATAAGTTGCTCCACATCAGATGGGGGATCGCGAGCTAACACGGAAGGAAATGCACCCTTCTTCAATCCGTGGATTAGGATGCTGACCATCATATCTATTCGTAAGTCTGGTACCTCCAGTGTTTCATTATTGAAACGTCCCATGAAACTCTTCAGAGTCTCGTCGTTGCGTTGTCTTATGGTGAATAGATGTGTCGCTGATCGTTCTGCTTCCTTTTACTGGCAAAATGGAAGGAGAACTTCTGTATGAGTTGCTCGTGGGACTCCACGCTTCCTGGCGGCATGTTCGTGAACCACTCCTGAGCTTTTCCTATTAAGGTCGTGACAAATAGTTTAGCGTTAATGGGGCCTGACTGCCCGTATAGGTTCATTACCATATCGAATGCCGCGAGATGTTCGGCGGGATCTTTCGTTCCATCGTACTTAGGTAGGTCCGGCATTCTGAAGTTTGGAGCCACGGTTTCTGTTAGGATTTGATTACAGAAGGGTGAATTCCGGTGCTGGGATACTATCTCCCCCCTCTTCTTCAGTTCGTCAATCTGTTTTCCCAGTTTTGCGATCTGTCTCGACACATTGTCAACCTCTGCACGCGAGATTGTCGGTCCCCTAGCTTGGCTCTTGTCTCGGCTACTCGATCCTACCTCTGAAGGTTGACGCTTACTTCTGTCCCTTCCACTGGCACCTGATGCTTTGTCTTGTTCCTTTTCTCCGAACAGCCTCCTCCTAGCCCCTTCTCCTTCAACCGGAGTAGCGATCCTACGCTCATACGCCACAATGGCCTTTCTCCCAGCTTCTTCCATTAATTGTTGTAATTCCGTTTTCGTGAGTTGAACTATGGGTTCGGCGGTTCCTATCGTGGTATCCAGCCCAAGAATGTTCCTCCCCGATTCTCCTTCCATGCTCTCAAAATCGTTCCCTCAGACGGCGCCAAATGAAAGTGCAAGGGAAGTCTATCGAATCCTCTGAGTGATCGAAACCTCGACCCGCGATCCGACCTCGTCCCTCGAACTGCAATTCTTGAGAACACAAAGGGAACGGTTAAGCCAGCCGGGAGTGTTCCCGACGAAGTCTCTCCGACGCTCAAGTCAATTCCTAGGCCAAAGACACGTTGATAGAGAAAAATATGCGTCAGACTCGAAGTAACCTTACCTCCGTTTGCAGTTCTTATATGTCACCGGGAGGTGCATTTGGTAAATGCTAATATCCAGGTTGAGAGCTTAAATCATGTACTAAATCGTAGCCAAATGCTGTTATGGCAGCCGTAAATCTCTCCATGCGAGCATTAGGTGGGATCTTGGAATCCTTCCATAGAGGCTCCTTAATTAATGCCTACTCCTTAATTAGTGTGAGGGGTATATCTGTCCGAATACAAAAATCCCATTATCAAATTCTAGTTCCATCTCCAATCTGAATGTGTGGAAGTTTCAATACGGGTCATCAAGAAATGACATAACAGTGCGTTAATTTATTGTAATCTTCTACAATTGAAAAGTCAGAAAAGAAAATATATCCACATAAGTTTTGGTCATAAATAAAATTGAATTATGGATTTTGAATTTACCTGTGCAAGAACTAGATCATTCCCATGGCAGCTGAATAGTGTAAATGTTGCAACTTCTTTTAAAGAGCGGAAGTTGTGAGTGACTTTGTCATGAATATAGTACTATCGCATGAGAATTTTGATTGAAAAATATTAGTTATACTACAGTAATTTTGATAACGAAAGGATTACAAGTTATTTATGTAAAATTTTAAACAATCATTACCTTGTCACTTGTATTTGAGGCATTTCGCTTTCCTATATGTAGTATCCAACCCTCTAGTCGTTCTTGCAGAGATAACTTCTATCTTGGTTGGATTTTTATAGATTCAATAATTTCCGTTAGAGGGACCAAGTCTTGTTGGAGAGGGAGTTTCTTCACTTTAATGTCCAAATTTTCTTCATTATTTTGTACAATTTTGTGCTACACGTCCCTTTTCCTGCTTTAAATTGAGATATGTATGTTATAGAATAGACGAGTTTATTTTATAAATTATAATATCAACTTTTTGAGATTAAGAAATGTTAATGTGTGTAATAGCAAAATTGCACATGCTTGCACAGTAATTTACAATGTTGTTTCTTTTTAGTGCATGAGGGTACAGATAATTAAAATAATTGAATAAGTTTTCTACAAACAAAGTGTTATATGAAGAGTAAAGAACAAACAAAAAATTATCAATAGCATAATAAAATTAATTTATACAAGCCTAATCTAATTTGTAGTTGGGCAACTATATCAAACGATTCTAGAAAGAACAAAAGATGTTCGAATTCAAAATTTCCTATTTTATGGTAAATATTAACAAAATAGTAGAAAAAAAAGAATAAAGAGAGATTCGACTGGCTATAAATCAATTATTGGGTTGTTTAAAGCACAGGCAAAGATCTCCAACTCTTCATCATCCATTTGATTTTGATTACCATTGCCCGTCTCTGATGGAATGCCTATTAAAATAAGAGCATATAACAAAGATAAGTTAAAATTCAACCAAACTAAAACCAATTATTTTTTTAAGAAATGATATGCTACATACCTTCTATTTTCTTTTCGATCTCACTGACAATTTGGACATTTTTTATATTAATTCTAGTTCCATCTCCAATCTGAATGTTATGGAAGTTTCAATACGGGTCATGAAGAAATGACATAACAGTGCGTTAATTTATTGTAATCTTCTACAATTGAAAAGTCAGAAAAGAAAATATATCCACATAAGTTTTGGTCATAAATAAAATTGAATTATGGATTTTGAATTTACCTGTGCAAGAACTAGATCATTCCTCTGGCAGCTGAATAGTATAAATGTTGCAACCTCTTTTAAAGAGCGAAAGTTGTGAGTGACTTTGTCATGAATATAGTACTATCGCATGAGAATTTTGATTGAAAAATATTAGTTATACTACAGTAATTTTGCATAACAAAAGGATTACAAGTTATTTATGTAAAATTTTAAACAATTATTACCTTGTCACTTGTATTTGAGGCATGTCGCTTTCTTATATATAGTATCCAACCCTCTAGTCGTTCTTGCAGAGATAACTTGTATCTTGGTTGGATTTTTATAGATTCAATAACTTCTGTTGAAGGGACCACGTCTTGTTGGAGGGGGAGTTTCTTCACTCTTATGTCCAATTTTTCTTCATTAGTTTGTAGAATTATCTTATACATGTCCCTTTCCCCTGCTTCAACCTGAGATATGTATGTTAGTGGAATAGACGAGTTTATTTTATAAAGTATAATATCAAGTTTTTGAGATAAAGAAACGTAAATGAGTGTAATAGCAAAAATGCACGTGATTGCACACTAATATCTACTTTTGTTTCGTTTTAGAGCATGAGGGTTAGAGATAATTAAAATAATTGAATATGTTTTTTACAAACAAAAAATTATCAATAAAATATTAAAATTTTTTATTTGAAAGCCATAAAATTAGATAAAGATGACTTCAGTACCTAGAAGTTGTAAATTAAAATATCAAAAGAATTTCTAATTTTCATGTGCATTTGATTATATAAACCAATCACACTGCACATCCAATGAAAATTGTCACATCCTTTGAAGCTTGCATATGTTACAACATTATGTAGTCTTTATAAAATATATAATGGATTATACAATAGCTTTGGTTTCAATTCTTTAGTCTTTTTCTTACTTTCTTATCATAACTCTGTATCGTAACTTAAGTCTTGAGACAATATCAACATACATCTCAAGCAATAAAACATGAAAATAGTAATGAAATCTAACCTACATTCAGTTTACAATTTTCTTACCATATTGATTTGGTAAAACTATATACCATGATTAACCTAATTTATCACATAAATATTCATTAACTTAACGAGAGTCACATTACTTAGTGTGCTTGTTAGAGCGACATATCTTACATTTTTTGTTTAATTTCATTTTCATCTATTGCGATTAATAGATACACTACCTGT
This sequence comes from Sesamum indicum, assembly GCF_026168435.1. Taxonomy (NCBI): domain Eukaryota; kingdom Viridiplantae; phylum Streptophyta; class Magnoliopsida; order Lamiales; family Pedaliaceae; genus Sesamum; species Sesamum indicum. The sequence goes on along the minus strand of NC_142667.1, from coordinate 2,745,964 downwards.
AAACCCATAAAAAACAAGGGGAAAGAACCACTACTTCATTTTATTTTACGTTTGCTTCATTAAATTTCTTAATATCCGCATGTGAGAATTATTTATAATGCTTTAAGTATAGGAAAAGATGTTTCAACATTTCCAACTTCCATTTTATTTCAGCATTGTTGTTTTCCATCACAATTCAATAACTTGTTATTATATAACAAAAATGGAACAAACGATCAATCTATCAGTTCACAATCTATTGGTATTGAAGTAATACTTTAGTTTACAATTGAAATAAAATATGTCTACAATAGAAACTGATCAATTTTAGTAAAGAGCTTTCTCACGTATTGCCTTGCAAGCTTAATTAACTAATTCTAAGAAGAATATCTTAAAATTTCTTTACATAAAAGATATATATCTATTGGTTATAGTTATTAAATATATTAAAAAAAATAGTTTATGCATGAACTAATAAATAATATATGAGTTCTTGATTGCAAAAAGTTCACCATATTAACTTAGATATTATCACAAATATTATAGGTAGCCGTTAGCATGCACCATTTGATATTATCTATCTAAATTCATAATATTAGCCGAAGCTACCACACGTTAATCGTTAATGAGATCACTCAAGTGATTTAAATTTCAAATATATATAGAAATAAATCCGAATCGAAAAGTGCACATACCTGGGGCATTTCAAGAATATAATTGCAGCCTTGTTGATGATGTCGGAAAAGTCCAAAAGAGACCTTCCAAGTGCCTTGTACTACACACCTGCCTCGACTTCTCTTTTTAATTGAATGTCTACTGCTTGATTCAGGTAGATCCTGTACGAAAGAAAAAGAAGCACATTATAATAAAAAGAGCCTCAACTAAGCCAAAGATAAAATTAAAAGTGTAGGTATATTAGATAAAAGAGATAAATAGACTCAATAGTCAATTAGTCAGAAGTGGCCCTGTACGAAAGAAAGTACTACAAACATCAATTGAAATTCTTAACAAAAAATTAAAGTGACCATCTAACTTTTAATGAAATAGTGAGACACATTGCCTTAATCCTTTCATACCAAATTTCGATCAATAAATAATTTCCTTATTCAATAATATCACTTCTCACATTTTTCTCCATCAATATAATTTAGTCATCAAATGCAAAGTAATTCTTGTTGCATTGTTAAGTTTTTCTATTAGATGAGCACTTTTTTATACTAAAATACAAATATTACTTAACAAATCTCTTTTCTCAAGTAGAATTAATGAGATCAAGTAACCACCAAAAAATTGTTCTAATATTTAATGTAGCAAATAATTTTTTATGCTCATAATTGTCATTGTAAGAGTTAGATTATATCCTTTTTTTTAGCACTTTTAGACTTTAAAGTGGTAGATTTAGTAAATAGAATAAGTACTTAGTACTCAATCTTTTGATGACCACCCTATTCTCAAGGAATAACTTCAATAACTGTACCACTTCAACTAATTGCTATGGATAAAGTCCATCCCAACCCAACAAAGCAACATTTGTTGGTTATGTACAATTTCTTCATATAGTGATCATAACAAAGCAACATTTGACTTTTTGTATTACTACTACTACTACTATTATTTTTATTATTATTATTTTTATTATTATTATTATTATTATTATTATTATTACTATTATTATTATTACTATTATTATTTTAAATCATGAGATTAAATTATAAAATTTTTACATAGATATAGTTGAAATTAATATATGTTCACAATTTACAAAATTTATATATTTATAAATGTTAGTAACATTGATGTAACTATCATGTTATATAACTGAACAACATGGGTTAATCGAGCCATCAAAATTCAGATCAAACCGTTAGATATGATAAAACTTACAAAAGAATATATTTGGTAAAGTTTTAGACTTATTGGATATACGGATGTCGAGATATCCTCGAATTCAAAATTTCCTCTTTTATGGTAAATATTGACAATATAGTAGAAAAAGAATAAAGAGAGATTTGACTCGCTAAAAATCAATTATTGGGTTGTTTAAAGTGCATGCGAAGATCTCCAACTCTTCATCATCCATTTGATTTTCTTTAGTATTGCCAGACTCTGATGGAATGCCTATTAAACTAAGAGCACATAACAAAGATTAGAGTTAAAATTCAACCAAACTAAAATCAGTTATCTTTGTAAAAAATTATATGCTACTTAGCTTCTATTTTCTTTTCGATCACTAACAACATGGACATTTCCTATTTTACTTCTACTTGCATCCTCAATCTGAATGTTTATGGAGTTTCAATACGGGTCACGAGAAAATGACATAACAATGCGTTAATTTTTTATAATCTTCTACAACTGAAAAGTCAAAAAACAAAACATATCCACATAAATTTTGGTCATAAATAAAATCAAATTAAGGATTTTGAATTTACCTGTGCAAGAATTTTATCATTCCTTCGGCAGCTAAATAGGATAAACGTAGCAATCTCCTTTAATAAGCGGAAGTTTTGAGTGACTTTGTCATTAATATAGTGCAATTGTATGAAAATTTTGGCTGAAAAATGTTAGTTATATTACATTAGTTTTGCATAACTAAAGAATTACAAGTTATTTTTGTAAAATATTAAATAATTATTACATTGTCACTTGTGTTTGATGCATTTCGCTTTTTTTGTTGTAATCTCCAACCCTCTAGTCGTTCTTGCAAGGATAACTTGTATCTTGGTTTGATTTTTATGGATTCAATAATTTCCGTTAGAGGAACCACGTCTTGTTGGAGAGCGAGTTTCTTCTCTTTTATATCGAATTTTACATCATTATTTTGTACAATTATGTGATACATGTCCCTTTCCCGTACTTCAACCTGAGATATGTATGTTAGTAGGATAGACAAGTTTATTTTAAAAATTATAATATCAAGTTCTTGAGATAAAAATGTGTGTGATAGCAAAAATGCACATGATTGCACGCTAATATTTAATTTTGTTTCTTTTTAGTGCATGAGGGCCAGAGATAATTAAAATAATTTATTACCTTGTCACTTGTATTTGATGCATTTCGCTTTCTATTTTATAATATCCAACCCTCTAGTCGTTCTGCAAGTATAACTTGTATCTTGGTTTGATTTTTATGAATTTAATAATTTTCGTTAGTGGAACCACGTCTTGTTGGAGAGTGAGTTTCTTCACTTTTGTATCTAATTTTTCAGCATTATTTTGTACAATTATGTGATACATGTCCCTTTCCCCTGCTTCAACCTGAGATATGTATGTAAGTAGGATAGACGAGTTTATTTTAAAAATCATAATATCAAGTTTGAGATGAAGAAACGTAAATGTGTGTAATAGCAAAAATGCACGTGATTGCACACTAATATCTAATTTTGTTTCTTTTTATTGGATGAGGGCTGGAGATAATTAAAATAATTTAATAACTTTTCGGCAAAAAAACGTGTTATATAATAATTAAAGAACAAATAAAAAATTATCAATAAAATAATAAAATTGATTTGTACAAGCCTAATCGAATTTGTCATTGGGCAACTATATCAAACAATTAAAAAAAAAAAAAGAAGAAGATGCTCGAATTCAAAATTTCCTCTTTTATGGTAAATATTGACAATATAGTAGAAAAAGAATAAAGAGAGATTTGACTCGCTAAAAATCAATTATTCGGTTGTTTAAAGTGCATGCGAAGATCTCCAACTCTTCATCATCCATTTGATTTTGTTTAGTATTGCCCGACTCTGATGGAATGCCTATTAAACTAAGAGCATATAACAAAGATTAGAGTTAAAATTCAACCAAACTAAAATCAGTTATCTTTGCAAAAAATTATATGCTACTTAGCTTCTATTTTCTTTTCGATCACTGACAACATGGACATTTCCTATTTTACTTCTACTTGCATCCTCAATCTGAATGTTTATGGAGTTTCAGTACGGGTCACGAAAAAATGACATAACAATGCGTTAATTTTTTATAATCTTCTACAACTGAAAAGTCAGAAAACAAAACATATCCACATAAATTTTGGTCATAAATAAAATCGAATTAAGGATTTTGAATTTACCTGTGCAAGAATTTTATCATTCCTTCGGCTGCTAAATAGGATAAACGTAGCAATCTCCTTTAATAAGCGGAAGTTTTGAGTGACTTTGTCATGAATATAGTGCAATTGTATGAAAATTTTGGCTGAAAAATGTTAGTTATATTACATTAGTTTTGCATAACTAAAGAATTACAAGTAATGTTTGTAAAATATTAAACAATTATTACCTTGTCACTTGTATTTGATGCATTTCGCTTTCTTTTTTATAATATTCAACCCTCTAGTCGTTCTGCAAGGATAACTTGTATCTTGGTTTGATTTTTATGGATTTAATAATTTCTGTTAGAAGAACGACGTCTTGTTGGAGAGTGAGTTTCTTCACTTTTATGAGCAATTTTACCTTCAATTTTCTTTTCTGTCTCACTGACAACATGTACATTTCTTATATTACTTCCAGTTCCATCTTCAATTTGAATGTTGTGGAAGTTTCAATACGTGTCATGATGAAATGACATAACAGTGCGTTAATTTTTTATAGTATTCTATATTTGAAAAGTCAGAAAAGAAAACATATCCACATAAATTTTGGTCATAAATAAAATCGAATTATGGATTTTGAATTTATCTGTGCAAGAACTAGATCATTCTTCCGTCAGCTAAATAGTATAAACGTTGCAACTTCCTTTAAAGAGTGGAAGTTTGAGTGACTTCGTCATGAATATAGTACTATCGTATGAAAATTTTCATTGAAAAATATTGGTTATATTACATTACTTTTGCATAACTAAAGTATTACAAGTTATTTTTGTAAAATACTAAACTATGATTACCTTGTCACTTATATTTGCGGCATTTTGCTTTCTTTTTCGTAATCTCCAATCCTCTAGTCGTTCTCTCAGGGATAACTTGTATCTTGGTTGGACTTTTATAGATTCAATAATTTCTGTTAGAGGAACCACGTTTTGTTGGAGAGTGAGTTTCTTCACTTTTATGTCTAATTTTTCATCATTATTTTGTACAATTATGTGATACATGTCCTATTTCCCTGCTTCAACCTGAGATATGTATGTTAGTGGGATACACGAGTTTATTTTAAAAATTACAAATCAAGTTTTTGAGAAAAAAACGTGAATGTGTGTAATAGCAAAAATGCACGTGATTGCACACTAATATTTAATTTTGTTTCTTTTTACTGCATGAGGGCTAGAGATACTTAAAATAATTGAATAAGTTTTCTACAAAAAAAAGTGTTATATACAGATTAAAGAACAAATAAAAAATTATCAATAAAATAATAAAATTGATTTGTACAAGCCTAATCGAATTTTTCATTGGGCAACTATATCAAACTATTCAAAAAAAAAAAAAGAAGATGTTTGAATTCAAACTTTCCTCTTTTATGGTAAAAATTGACAATATAGTAGAAAAAGAATAAAGAGAGATTCGATTGGCTAAAAATTAATTATTGGATTGTTTAAAGCAAATGGGAAGATTTCCAACTCTTCATCATTCATTTGACTTTGTTTAGCATTGCCCGACTGTGATGGAATGCCAAAATAAGAGCATATAACATAGATAAGAATTAAAATTCAACCAAACTAAAATCAATTGATTTTGTAAAAAAATATATGCTACTTACCTTCTGCTTTGTTTTCGATCTGACTGACAACATGGACATTTCTTATATTACTTCTATTTCCATCTTCAATCTGAATGTTGTGCAAGTTTCAATACGGGTCATGAAGTAATTACATAACAGTGCGTTAATTTTTTATAATTTTCTACAATTGAAAAGTCAGTAAACAAAACATATCCACATAAATTTTGGTCATAAATGAAATCGAATTATGGATTTTGAATTTACCTGTGCAAGAATTAGATCATTCCTAGGGCAGCTAAATAGTATAAACGTTGCAACCTCCTTTAAAGGGCGGAAGTTTTGAGTGACTTTGTCATGAATTACACATTATGTATCTAAAATATTAAACAATTATTGCCCTGTCACTTGTATTTGAGGCATTTCACTTTCTTTTTTTTAATATCCAACCCTCTAGTCGTTCTTGCAGGAATAACTTGTATCCTGGTTGGATTTTTTCGGATTCAATAATTTTCGTTGGACGAACCTCATCTTGTTGGAGAGGCAGTTTCTTCACTCTCATGTCCAATTTTTCATTATTATTTGTACAATTATATGAAACATGTCCCTTTCCGCTGCGTCGACCTGAGATATGTATGTTAGTAGAATAGACGAGTTTATTTTATAAATTACAATATCAAGTTTTTTAGATAAAGAAACATAAATGTGTGTAATGGCAAAAATGACGTGATTGCACACTGATATCTAATTTTGTTTCTTTTTAGTGCATGAGGGCTAGAGATAATAAAAATAATTGAACAAGTTTTTTACAAAAAGAGTGTTATATGAAGATTAAAGAACAAATAAAAATTGTCAATAAAATAATAAAATTGATTGGTACAAGCCTAATCGAATTTGTCATTGGACAACCATATCAAACGATTTTGAAAAGAAAAATGATGTTTGAATTCAAAATTTCCACTTTTATGATAAATATTGACAAAAGAGTAGAAAAAGATTAAAGAGAGATTCGACTGGCTACAAATCAATTATTGGGTTGTTGAAAGCACATGCGAAGATCTCCAACTCTTCATCATCAATTTGATTTTGTTTACCATTGCCCGACTCTGATGGAATGCCTATTAAAATAAGGGCGTATGACAAAGATAAGAGTTAAAATTCAAGCAAACTAAAACCAATTATTTTTGTAAGAAATTATATGCTACTTACCTTCTATTTTCTTTTCGATCTCACTGACAGCATTTACATTTCTTATATTATTTCCAATTCCATCCTCAATCTGAATGTTGTTGAAGTTTCAATACGGGTCATGAAGAAATGACATAACAGTGCGTTAATTTTTTATAATCTTCTACAATTGAAAAGTCAGAAAACAAAACATATCCAAATAAATTTTGGTCATAAATAAAATCGAATTATGGATTTCGAATTTACCTGTGCAAGAATTTGATCATTCTTTCGGCAGCTAAATAGTATAAACGTTGCAACCTCCTTTAAAGAGCAGAAGTTTTGAGTGACTTTGTCATGAATATAGTGCAATTGTATGATAATTTTGACTGAAAAATGTTAGTTATATTACATTAGTTTTGCATAACTAAAGAATTACAAGTAATTTTTGTAAAATATTAAACAATTATTACCTTATCACTTGTATTTGATGCATTTCGCTTTCTTTTTTATAATATCCAACCCTCTAGTCATTCTGCAAGGATAACTTGTATCTTGGTTTGATTTTTATGGATTTAATAATTTCTGTTAGAAGAACCACGTCTTGTTGGAGTGAGTTTCTTCACTTTTATGTCCAACTTTTTATCATTATTTTGTACAATTATGTGATACATGTCCCTTTTCCCTGCTTCAACCTGAGATATCTATGTAAGTAGGATAGACGAGATTATTTTAAAAATTATAATGTCAAGTTTTTGAGATAAAGTAACGTATATGTGTGTATAGTAAAAATGCACGTGATTGCACACTAATATCTAATTTGGTTTCTTGTTAGTGCACGAGGAATTTGAATAGTTTTCTACAAAAAAAGTGTTATATGAAGATTAAAGAACAAATAAAGTATTATCAATAAAATAATAAAATTAATTTACAAGCCTAATCGAATTTGTCGTTGGGCAACTATATCAAACGATTCTGAAGAGGAAAAAGATGTTTGAATTCAAAATTTCCTATTTTATGGTAAATATTGACAAAATAGTAGAAAAAGAATAAAGAGAGATTCGACTGGCTATAAATCAATTATTGGGTTGTTTAAAGCGCATGCGAAAATCTCCCACTGTTCATCATCCATTTGATTCTGCTTACCGTTGCCTGGCTCTGATGGAATGCCTATGAAAACAAGAGCATATAACAAAGATAAGAGTTAGAATTCAACCAGACTAAAACCAATTAATTTTGTAAGAAATTATATGCTACTTACCTTCTATTTTTTTTTCGACCTCACTGACAACATGGACATTTCTTATATTGCTTCCGGTTCCATCCTTAATCTGAATGTTGTGGAAGTTTCAATACGGGTCATGAAGAAATGACATAAGAGTGCGTTAATTTTTTATAATCTTTTACAATAGAAAAGTCAGAAAAGAAAACATATCCACATAAAATTTTGTCATAAATAAAATCAAATTATGGATTTTGAATTTACCTGTGCAAGAACTAGATCATTCCTCCGGCAGCTAAATAGTATAAACGTTGCAACCTCCTTTAAAGAGCGGAAGTTTTGAGTGACTTTGTCATGAATATAGTACTATTGCATGAAAATTTTGATTGAAAAATGTTAGTTATATTACATTAGTTTTTCATAACTAAAGAATTACAATTAATTTATGTAAAATATTTAACGATTATTACCTTGTCACTTGTATTTGAGGCATTTCGCTTTCTTTTTTGTAATATCCAACCCCCTAGTCGGTCTTGCAGGGATAACTTGTATCTTGGTTGGATCTTTATGGATTCAATAATTTGTGTTAGTGGGACCACATCTTGTTGGAGAGGAAGTTTCTTCACTCTTATGTCCAATTTTTCTTCATTATTTTGTACAATTATGTGATACATGTCCCTTTCCCCTGCTTCAACCTGAGATATGTATGTTAGTAGAATAGACGAGTTTATTTATAAATTTTAATATCATGTTTTTGAGATAAAGAAACGTAAATGTGTGTAACAGCAAAAATGCACGTGATTGCACATTAATATCTAATTTTGTTTCTTTTTAGTGCATGAGGACTAGAGATAATTAAAATGATTGAATAAGTATTCTACAAACAAAATGTTAAGTGAAGATTAAAGAACAAACAAAAAATTATCAATAAAACAGTAAAATTTCCCAATACAAAACCATAGGATGAGATAAAGATGACTTCAGTTCCTAATATCAATAGAATTTTTAATCTTCATGTGCATTTGATTATATAAACCTAGCTTATATTGCACATCCAATTAAGTGAATCAAAATAGTCACATGCTTTGAAGATTGCATATGTTACAACACTATGTAGTCTTTATAGAATATATAATGGATTATACAATAACTTTCTCTTATCCTTTTTTTCAGTTGTCTTGAAAGAAAAGAATTTTGCACAATTATTGTGTTAAAACAATTTTATCATTATCAGTGAAAACTCCGTATTGTAACTTAAGTCTTGAGACAATATTAACATACATCTCAAGCAACAAAACATGAAATTGATAATGAATCTAACCTACATTCAGTTTACAATTTACTTAACTTATCGATTTTGAAATGAAATGAAATCTGTCTGTAATAGAAACTGATCAATTTTATTAAAGAGCTTTCTCATGTATTAAAGAACTCATATAATAAATAATATATGAGTTCTTGATTGCAAACAGTTCACTATTTTAACTTAGATATTATCACAAATATTATAGGTAGCCGTTAGCATGCACCATCCGATATTATCTATCTAAATTCGTAATATTGGCCGAAGCTACCACACGTTAATGATTGATTAACATGCATCTAAAATCATTGATCTTGCATGAAACAATAAAAAAGAAATAAAAAACGATGAGATCACTCAAGTTATTTAAGTTTCAAATATATATAGAAATAAATCCGAATCGAAAGTGCACATACCTTGTGCATTTCAAGAATATAGTTGCAGCCTTGTTGATGATGTCGGAAAAGTGCAAAAGAGACCTTCTAAGTGCCTTGAACTACACACCTGTCTCGACTTCTCTTTTTAATTGAATATCTACTGCTTGATTCAGGTTGATCCTGTACCAAACAAAAAGAAGCACATTAAAATAAAATGAGCTTCAACAAAGCCACATATAAAGTAAAAAGTGTAGGCATATTAGATAAAAGAGATAAACAGACTCAACAGCCAATTAGTCGGAAGTGGCCCTATACGAACTAAAGTACTATAAACTTCAATTGAAATTCTTAACAGAAAATTAAAGTGACCATCTAACTTTTAATGAAATAGCGAGACACATTGCCTTATATTGCAAAGTAAATCCCTTTATTACCAAATTTAGATCAATAAATAACTTCCTTATTCAGTAATATCACTTCTAGCATTTGTCTCCATCAATATATTTTAGTCATCAAATGCAAAGTAATTCTTGTTGCATTGTTAAGTTTTTCTATTAGATGAGCTCTTTTTTATACTAAAATACAAAAATTACTTAACAACTCTTTTTTCTCAAAGTAACCACCAAAAAATTGTTCTAATATTTAATGTAATTAGCAAATATTTTTTTATGCTCATATTTGTCATTGTAAGAATTAGATTATATCCTTTTTTAGCACTTTTAGACTTTACAGTGGTAAATTTAGTAAATAGAATAAGCAGTTAGTACTCAATTTCAATAACTAAACCACTTCAACTAATCGCTATGGATAAAGTCCATCCAAACCCAATAAAGCAACATTTGCTGCTTATGTACAATTTCTTCATATAGTGATCATAACAATCCTATAATCGAAATAACTTCAATGTTGTATATTTTAATGTACTCTTATACCATTCAAAATATTTAAGGCTAACAATATGCAAAAGAAGAAGCCATCATTTAGTTCAATGATAGTTACATATCCAACTATGGACGACGCTCTTACACTGAATAAAATAAGTATGAAGGATTATGTGCATGTGAAAAATAAATAAGATCAGTATAATATGAAAAATAAAAGGCATGAAAATAAGTGAACAAATATGAATTCTTAATAGTGAGAATTTATACGAGAACAATGGATAAAGGTGAAAAGAGTATACGTGTTCTATGGTACCCTGTCCCATAAGGATTACGAATTAAAATGATAAGCAACATAAGCGTTGGCGAAATAACTCAAGTGCATCCACTGGATAAACTTTTCGGTTTGTTGTCATAATTAATTTTCAGGATGAACTCGGTGAGTTTGAGGCAATTCTCGTATCCAATATCTTGTGGGCCCAAGTTGTGACATAATGGTATCAAAGCGATCCCCAAGCAGAGTCGCAAGCTAAGTGTTATTGGGGACAAAGTGCGATGTGCTTGGGGAGCCACCTCTTAAACCTACAGGATAAAATGCTACATTCACGAGAGTCACCTCCAGAATCCTGATACCTAACAATCGATCATTCGATAAGTCACTCCATGATGAGGACATCACATTCTAAATGAGCGGTGATTGTGATGCCCCATTCCACATATATTAGAAACAAATCAGCATTGACCAAAGAACTCAAGCACATTCATTTGATATCCCTTTTCGGTAAGTCGTCATAACTGTACTTTAGGATGCATAGAGTGAGTTTGGAGGCAATTCTTAGGTCCAACGGGCTCGCTTGCTTGAGGCGTGACATGTTCTATAAAAATCTTTGATCATTGTGTTTAACAAATTAAAAATGATGTTTAAAAAATAGAGAAGATGTTTTGCAGAGTTCATAATACAAAAAATACTATGAACATAACGTATTGCCACTTTTCATTAAAAATTTGAGTGTAAGAGGTTGTATAAAAGAAAAAGGTATTTCATTGGAAAACCAACTGAGTTTGTTGTGAATGATGCAAACACTATTTTAGCCTCATGAAGTTTATATTTCTAAAGCAAGCCAAATATATTGTATGTAACTTATTTTCGTTCTAAGAGTCATTTCCTTAATTTCAAAGCTAATTGGAGTTTAAATCACCAGGAGAAGAATCGATATGGAGTAAAAAATCTTATGTTTCTTAATATCTATTAGAATGTGCTTGCAAATTGGTGATACCGTTGGAAGATCTATGAAGATTTTTATGAGTGAAAGATTCTACAGGCTCTACTGTTTTATTGTAATGAGATTGAACAAACTTAAGATAATAGTAACAAGCTTTATCTGTTGAGAAATGATTGAACACTCAACATTGATTATGGGTGCCTAGGCCTCTTGTAACTAGGGAGGGGGTTAGGCAAGACCCGTACCCATTTATTGATGATCGGGAAAAAAATTCCTGTACCCTGAGAAAGCTCAAAACTAGGAGTACTACTCCCTTGTAAATCATTTAAAGAAAAAGTTGGGGCAATAACATGTCTAAGTAGATAGATATTTTGAGTAGCATGGATATCTCATTCCCTGAAATACGTAATTTGCTTCCTATCACATGCTTCATTTATCAGGAGTCCACCATATTATCCCCTTCCCTAAAACTGTTCAAAATAATTATATTGCCAACTTCTTTTGATTGCATGATTTTTTGTCAGAATATGCCGCAACCATTAGTTGTCTCTGTGTTGGGACTTCGTCAGTGCAAAAACATTTTCAACATCGATTCTATCTAGATCCTCTTGAAGGAATGTGCTTCAACCAATTCGAAATCTTGATAAAATGATATTGCTTCAACCAATTGTAAATACTAAAAAATTGAAAGCACTACATCTCATTGATTATTGCGTCGATCCGTGCATGCTCCTGTGCACAGGGTTCTCCTAAGATGCACCATGGCAGGAAGTTGGCATAGGAAGTGAACCAATGTGTCATCAACATTTAGATCACCTATACTTTTTGATTTTTAGATACACTTGCATTGGCAACATTCATAACTGGTGATGCACCCTCAAGATGATTGCTTAAGCTTGAAATTGATGATCATGGTGCTTGGCTTGTTTCATGTCATCCAAGCAAACCATAGAACAAACAATGATACAAAGTTATGTATATGTCCCTCAATCAAGGAGGTTGTTGTCGACTTCCATTAATGGCGAACCATTATTATTGCCAAATCTGCAACTAGAAGCTACAGCTGGAAAAAACTAGCAAAGAATTCCCGCACCTTTGCACCTTGACTCCGAAAGAACACTTGTGCTATAATCGTCATATGTAAACAACACTAGCATTTAGATGCCATTGCAATCATTTGTTGACCTACAATCAGTTATTCATCAATTGCCACAAAAGTATTGATATTGAAGGTTTAATTGCAAGCTGCTAGAAACCATAAAAATTGTTGAAGATCTATTGCTTCACAAACCAAATGGCAAGTCGTTTAATTAAATGATCCTCATCATATGAGGTTCGCTGAAACACATGGAGAAATTCTAGCCCGGACCTGGTTTGGCTAAACATAAACTAATTATATGGCAAGTGCAATACACTTGTCGTGTGATTGATGGACAGTTTAGGAAAGTGAACAATCATATAGAAAGTGTGATACACTTGTTTTTATGATTGATATGGGGTGGCCAAACCTAGTATGGGTAAGAATTTTCCAACCACTTGTTTGCAGACTTCTAACATTAATTATCAATGCATAAAATGTCTTTTTCAACCTAAAAGAGTTCACATAGGTTACCAGTATGACTTTTTTTATTTGTACCATCATCTCACCAATGGTTATAACTATTACAATCAATATGGATGACAACGTCCTGAATCGAGAACCACATAACTGAATAGCTCTGTGCAAAATTTGCCTCTATTTTTTATATCTTGGAACCCACCACCATCAATATGGATAGATTTGACAGTCATTTAATAATCTTCGGTTCCCCACAACCACATTGCTAGTATACTTACCACCCTACGTGCATGCCAAATTTAGTCGTTTCAACATTGCGACTCTCCAATTTGGCCACATTAGAGTTTAGTTACTAACACCTTCATCACAAACTGTATCATCACCATGCTACATAGATTTAGCATTAGTCATGACCCATAATGACATGCTGCACCACCATTTGTATGTCCATGTCGTGATCGATGCGTTGCTGCCTTTGTTACTTGATATCTTTCATTCTAAATCCACATGAAATACTTCGTGACAAAGGTTCTCTACCTAGTAGAGTAAATGGCACTTTCAACTTGTACCACTTCCAATCTTGGTCATGGGTGATGATGTTGTTGACAGTCTTCAATGCTAACTAAACCTTTGTAAGAGTTTGAATTTCTCTTCAACTTGTTATTGAGAGATTAAAAATCATGGATATTGAGATGCTACTTATTACCTGTTTCTATATTAACCAAATTTCTGTTGTTGGACAGGTTGAAAGGTTTAATCATGTAAGTTTAACTAAGATAATAGTGAATATGAGTTTTTAAAGAAAATGTACTTTGGATATGAAAAATAGTTGCATATTGAGAAAGATATAGAGAATAGACAGATGGATCTAGAACCGAAACCAAAACTACTAGGAAAAATATTTATTGCTCTATGTATGGAAAATAACATACCAAGAGATCTAATTTGGTCCCAAGATAGGATAATATAAGGGAATGAATGCCTTCCGACTCATTACGTGGCAAACTAATAGTTGTGCACTGAAAGACTTATGAAAAAAAATAAAAAATAAAAAACATGTGTGTGGTGATCAGAGAGAATGTATAATAGTTGCAACAATCAATTATTTTTGTGGCTTCCAAACATGGAAGGCAAAGAATTTTTTTTATCAACATATCAGAGTAAATACAAAAAATAGTATATAATTATGGAAGATATCCTAGTTCATGTCTTCTCTTCTTCATTAATGTAATTTAGAATATTAAACCGTTGGGAGAATATGATTTTTAACTATGAGCCATGATAGTTAGTACTATAAGTTGGGGTCACAAAAATATTTTCTTATGACTATTTATTTTTTCTCAATTTTAAATTTATTTATTTATTTACTATTTTCCCTCCTTTTGTACTCTTATCATTACCACAAAAAATTTCCACCTTTTTCCTCTTCATGTTTCTCCTAAATCCTTTGTGATATTCTATTTTCTCCACAATACCCTCATCATTTATGTTTTTCAAAATAGAGAGTTGGCCAAGTAGATATCCGAATTTGGAATGTTCTCCCTACGACGTCTTAAATATGAAGTATTTTACTAATCAAATCTTCAAGTTTCAAGTCAAAGAGATACAACAATCGTTTTTGGTCTTAATTAAATTATCATCATTCAACAGTCAATAATATTAGATATTGATATATGAAATGTGTTCAACTATTTTTCTTCATATGTGCATACAAAATTCATATTTTTGCATCCCATAAATTTAGAATTAGTATTATTTTAGTTTTATTGTCACAAGGATCTCACATCATATCTTGTAACTGACAAACCTCCATCAAACTAATGTTAATTTAATGGTCGTGTACTACACATATGGTTGCCGGTCGCTGATCACGATGCATGATGGGTCGAGATGAAGAGGGACCCAACCTAGGATCGGATTGACACAATAAAAATAAGTGGGTTGGTCCATTCAGGACTAGTTCGAAGATGATTGTAGGTATCGATATATGGGTAGGCCCGGCCTAGTGACCCAAGATCTCCTAATCCTAGGTAAAGCTAGTGGGCCAGTCTAACCGGGCCAATATTTTTTTTTTAATAATACATGTCATATATTTTTTATTTTATTCTTTTACGTAAATTATTCAAAATTTTTTATACTTTTGAAACTCTAAAAAGTTTTATCTTTACTGTTCTTTTTTTAAATTACTACATCAATTCACTAATACTGAACGTTAGTTTTTAAAAGTTTATTTTAAATCTTTTTTGGGCTTGTTATTCTTTAGGTTCATTATTGTTAGCTTGTTAGTTAAATTGTTTTTTAACTTCATTATGTGGTCTTAATTAGTCTCTTTTTTGTTATAATTTTTTATTTTATTTGAAAATTTTTTATTTATTTCAAAATAAAATCATAAATTATTTAAGTTCATTCCAAAAAGTATCTCAATTTCAATAAAAAAAAATGGCACAATCAGGCCTCGTCTGAGCCTGGCCCATGTCTCAATGGGGCTAATTCATGGTCTTGACCAGAGTTTAAAGATGGATGCATTCGAGGCTCATTTAAAGGCCCATAACCACCTCAAAATCGGCCATGAATAATATTGGGTTGATCCTGAACATGTCTTTTTGGGGCTAGACATGCTAGTCTTGGGAAAAATTATGAACCTTGGGTCGTTGAGTTTTAAGGTGAAAAGATTTGAGGGCAAGCATTGTTTTAAAGGGAATTAAGAAGAACAATTTGGAGATAAAACAAAAGGTAGCAAGGGTACTTCTTGACACAAAACAGAGCATCTAAGAGTGAGAGCAAGAGACGTTTGTAGCAAGTAGAGCACGTTGAAGCTAATGAAAGAATTTACAAACCTAAATTAAAGTTGAATCTCTTGTTGAACCCTAATTATAGAAAAAAATCTCTTAAAATATTCAAAATCTAATATTTATTTTTCAAAACATTGATAGGAAAGGAAAGTAATTAAAAACAAAATGGAGAGAAAAAAGAACAACAATTAATTATATACCTGAGGCTCAATTAAACTTGCCGACAGAGTACAAGAGATTGTTAGGAAATGGATCGGGTTAAGATGGATAACAGGTGGAATATGAAGGCGATAAAAGACACACGAATTTGTTAACCCAGTTTGGATATAAATCCTACGTCTGGGGGCGATACCAAGCCAGGAGAAAACACTCAAAGAGGAGGAAAATTGAGGAGTGCAACACACACACACTTGTATGCAAGTCTTCACCACACGTGAAAGACAACACTCACCCTCGTCTCAACTCTTTCTTTTCTCTCTACTCTATTCTACTTTTCTCTATAAAACAATGCTAATAAGAGTAGTATATATAGCCATGACTTATCCTTTTTCCAACTCAATTTGGGATTTCTAAGTTGAATGAGGTTATCCTTCTCCAACTCAACTTTGAATCGGGTTATCCTTCTCCAACTCAACTTGGGAATTCTAAGTTGAATCAGGTTATCCTTTTCTTCTTCAAATCAATCTTCACAACTTAACAATCTCCCACTTGAAGATTGATTAGCTTTTCTCCACTTCTTTCTTGGTACCGCCGGGTTTGTCCACTCTAGTCATCAAGGCCAGTCGAAGCCGTACACAGCTTCAACTTCGCCATCGCAACCGCCTTGGTCAGCATGTCCGCAGGATTCTTTTCTCCTTGGATCTTCTCCAGCTGCAGTGCCTTCTTCTCCAGAAGTTGTCGGATGAAATGGTACTTGATCTCGATGTGCTTTGTCCGCGAATGGAACGCGGGATTCTTTGCCAGATGGATCGCACTCTGGCTATCGCTATGAAGAATCACATCTGCCTGAGGTTTCCCTAATTCACCCAACAAGTGTTGCAGCCAAATGAGCTCCTTAGCTGCCTCAGTAACTGCCACGTACTCAGCTTCCGTCGTGGACAGTGTGACAACCTTCTACAACTTTGAGACCCAGGATACGGCTGTACCGCCATATGTGAACACGTACCCTGTAGTGCTCCTCCTTTTGTCATAGTCACTCCCTGCAAAATCAGCGTCAACAAACCCAAACAAGGTAAGCTTGCCCTTACCAAACACCAATGCTCGGTCCTTAGTACCCCTCAGGTACCTAAGAATCCATTTCACAGCTTCCCAGTGCATCACTCCTGGATTGCTCATAAAACGGCTAACTACTCCCACTGCATGTGCTATATCCGGTCGAGTACAGATCATAGCATACATCAGGCTCCCAATTGCTGAGGCATACGGTGTGACTCTCATCTTTGCACGTTCGGAGTCAGTCTGGGGCGAATCACTGTTGGATAGTTTGAACTGATTTCCCAATGGCGTTCCAACCGGTTTTGCATTTTCCATCTTGAATCTGCATAATACCTTCTCAATATAATCAGATTGAGATAACCATAATTTACCAATACCTTTGTCCCTTGTGATTTTCATGCCCAATATCTGTCTTGCTTCGCCAAGATCTTTCATGTCAAACTTCCTCGATAACTGATCCTTGAGCCTATTGATCTCCTTGACATTTGATCCTGCTATCAACATGTCATCAACATACAGGAGTAGAATGATAAAAAACTCATCGAACCTCTTCACGTAGCAGCAATGATCAGCATTGCATCTAGAGAAACCTATCTCTAGCATGAAGTTGTCAAACTTCCTGTACCACTGCCGCGGAGCCTGTTTCAATCCATACAGGCTTTTCTTCAGGCGACACACCTGCTGATCATCTCCATTATACCCCTCTGGTTGTACCATGTATATCTCCTCCTCAAGATCCCCGTGTAGGAAGGCTGTCTTTACATCCATCTGTTGTAACTCCAAGTTCTCTGCCGCTACCATGCTCAACACAAGACGAATAGTAGTTAACTTGACAACAGGTGTAAAAACATCAGTAAAGTCAATACCGTATCTTTGTTGGAATCCCTTTACTACGAGTCTTGCCTTGTACCGCTTCTTCCCGTCTGATTCTTCCTTAACCCGATAGACCCATCTGTTCTGTAGGGCCTTCTTTCCTTTTGGGAGCTGACACAATTCCCATGTGTTGTTTTTCTTCAACGAGTTCATCTCGTCGTTCATCGCAAGCTCCCACTTGCTCTTGTGGACATCATTGACTGCCTCTTCGTAACATTCGGGTTCTCCACAATCAGACAAAAGCAAGTAATAAAGAGAGGGGGAGTACCTATCTGGGGCCCTTCTCAGCCTCGGTTCTCAACCTAGTGCCAAGGGTGTGCTGCTTTCAGTAATCGGTTCCTCCGATACTGGTTCTGGCTCTATCTCCGTTTGTTCGGTTTCGTCCGTCTGAACTCCCACTGAATCCGTATCTGCTGGTCTCATGATCCCGGAATTTGAAATATCGAGATCAACAAATTCCCTTTCCTTCTTGTCATCGTCCGGGCTTACCTTCCTGTCGTTGTACATTACATCCTCATTGAATATAACATTCCTGCTACGAATTATTTTCCGGTTTTGATCATCCCAGAATCTATACCCAAATTCGTCAGTCCCATACCCAATGAATGTACATTTAATCGACTTAGCATCCAGCTTAGTCCGATCATCGTTCAAAATATAGGCTGAACAACCAAACGTACGTAAGAAAGAAAGATCCACTTTCTTACCACTCCATACCTCTTCTGGTATCCTGTTGTTCAACGGGACAGAAGGCCCTCGATTGATCAAGAAAGCAGCCGTGTTGACTGCATCTGCCCAAAACATCTTTGGTAGTCCGCTCTTCAATCGCATGCATCTCGCACGCTCATTCAGTGTTCTGTTCATCCTCTCAGCAACGCCATTTTGCTGAGGTGTCCCCGGGATTGTTTTCTGCATTCGGATTCCATGGTCGGCGCAGTAATTCTTGATACCTTCACTGTTGTACTCGCCACCGTTATCCGATCTGAGACATTTCACTTGTAGACCTGTCTCATTTTCCACTAGTGCCCTCCATCTCCTGAATGTATCAAAGGCATCAGATTTTCTTTTTAAGAAATACACCCATACCTTTCTAGTGGAATCATCGACGAATGTCATGTAGTACGTTGATCCACCAAGAGATGACACTGGTGCTGGCCCCCACAAATCGGTGTGAACAAGCTCCAACTTTTCTTTCCTCGGAGTTCTTCCTGTGGTCAAGAAGCTCACCCGCTTCTGCTTTCCGAACACGCAGTGTTCACAATGACCCACCTCCACCGATTTTAACTCGGGCAACCGTCCTTTCGACTTCAGCACGTTCATTCCTTTCTCGCTCATGTGGCCCAAGCGATTGTGCCACAGGTTAGCCTGCGATACAGTTCCTGCAAAGGGAATGTTTGAACTAGATCCTCCCGCCATGTAGAGCGTTCCCGACTTTAGTCCTCGAGCCAAAGTCATTGCTCCCCGACTGATCTTCCACTTCGCGTCTCCAAACGTCGTGTGGAATCCATCACTATCCAGCTGTCCGACTGAGATCAAGTTCCTTTTCAGTCCTGGTATGTGTCTCACATCATGTAGGGTCCAGCATGACCCATTCGTTGATTTGATCCGCACATCTCCCTTTCCTACAATCTTGAGGGGTTTGTTATCTGCAAGATAAACTAAGCCAAAATCACCTGAGGTGTATGGCTCCATGATGTCTTTGTTGCTGCATGAGTGGAATGAGGCCCCTGAATCCACAACCCAATCATCGGAAGAACTGCTCACACTCAACAAGAGTGCATCTGTGATCTCCTCCGTCGCGGCATTCGCTGTTCGGCCCTCCTTTTCCTTCTTTGGCGCCCGACATTCGCTTTTCATGTGTCCGGGCTTCTCGCAGTTCCAGCACACCATCTCCTTCTTGCCCTTGTTCTTCCCCCTGGACCTTGACCTTGACCTTCCACGGTATTTACCCCGTGTGTCAGGTCTCCCTCTGGACTCTGTATGTAGCGCAGAGCCAGATGATCCACCCGTTTGCTTTCTACGGGTTTCCTCGTTCAACATCATGTCTCTGATGTTGTCGAACTTCATCTTCTCCTTCCCAGACGAAGTGCTCACTGAAGTAACAACCACATCCCAACTGTCAGGTAAAGATGAAAGCAAAATTAACGCTTTTACCTCATCGTCAAACACGATATCCACAGACGCCAGCTGTGTCGTGAGTTGGTTGAAGTCATTGAGGTGATCGGCCACCGACTTCCTCTCCTCCATCTGCAACCTGAATAGTTTTTTCATCAGCATAACCTTGTTCATTGCTGAGGGTTTCTCGTACATATCGGCAAGAGTCTGTAGGACTTCCTTCGTGCTCTTTGCTCCCTTCACATGATAGGCGACATTCCGAGAGAGCGACAGGATTATTGCGCTCATCGCCTTTCGATCGAGCACCTTCCATTCTTCATCACTCGTCTTCTCGGACTTCTCTGCAAGTGGTTCGTACAGGTCCTTCCCGTACAGGTAGGCCTCCATCTGCATACGCCAAAACCCAAAGTCGGAACCATTGAACCGTTCGATTGGAAACTTTCCCTCCATCTTAACTCCTTGAACCAGGCTCTGATACCAGTTGTTAGGAAATGGATCGGGTTAAGATGGATAACAGGTGGAATATGAAGGCGATAAAAGACACACGAATTTGTTAACCCAGTTTGGATATAAATCCTACGTCTGGGGGTGATACCAAGCCAGGAGAAAACACTCAAAGAGGAGGAAAATTGAGGAGTGCAACACACACACACTTGTATGCAAGTCTTCACCACACGTGAAAGACAACACTCACCCTCGTCTCAACTCTTTCTTTTCTCTCTACTCTATTCTACTTTTCTCTATAAAACAATGCTAATAAGAGTAGTATATATAGCCATGACTTATCCTTTTTCCAACTCAATTTGGGATTTCTAAGTTGAATGAGGTTATCCTTCTCCAACTCAACTTTGAATCGGGTTATCCTTCTCCAACTCAACTTGGGAATTCTAAGTTGAATCAGGTTATCCTTTTCTTCTTCAAATCAATCTTCACAACTTAACAGAGATGGGATCTGGTGATAGCACATCACCGGAATCTTCATAGGGTGAATTTGAATTCGGTGCAGACGAAATTACACAGCCAAAATCTTCGATGTACGTTCTTGAAGAATTCTGTTGGTAAATCATACGACTACGATGAATTAACAACTCGATTCAGAAATAAGGGTTAAAGAAGAAAAAAAAAAGAATCAAATGCTTGAGAAAATGGAGAATGGAGCTACATGCGTAGAATTCATCTTACATTTTTGGAGTTTTCTGCCATTTCTCGACCGTTTAAAGAGTCAGAGGTAAGGTTCCTAGTGCTCTCCGCTCTCAGTACTCTATGGACTTGAATAGTGTTCTGCAATAACTGTGTTGAGGGAGAAAAGGTGTGAGTAAACGTGAAGTGTGATTGTGTGTTGAGTGAGAGTGTGTGAGTAATGTTGTGTATGTATGTGTTTGTTTTTTGAACCGCAAAGCTCGACACGAGGTAGCAGAAGGCATGGAAGTTACATTTTGTCTTTTTCTCATGATATTTTCCCTTAATTTCTTCGTTTTTAGTTTCTTTTAATTAATATTAATGTAATAATTAGTCAATAAGCATTTTTAGAAAGAAATATAAATATTCAAGCCATCTATAAATACAATTTAATAAATTATTTTCTAAATCAGATTCCTCTAGAAAAGGCAAAAAAAAGAAGAAGAAGAGAAACATCATAATATTTATGAAGATTAATTATACATTTGTAGTATTGTAATAAATCATTTATGTTTGCAAATTCTTTATGTACAACTACTGTTTTTGAATAAAATTTGAAAACTGAAAGAAGTGATAGAGTTAAAATTGATACTCAAAAATAAAAAAAAATTAGTCATATATACCTCTCTTGGCAGTTCAATCATTTTGGGATTTTTGTTGAAATTCGACAACATTTTAAACAAAGGATCTATTGTGATATATGTGATAGGTATGAATTAATGTAATTAATGGTGTGGAATATAAGGATATGTATGAATTAATATCAGTTACCTGGACTCTAGTATTTTAAGTTTGAAATTAATTGCAATTATAATAAAGTTATACAAACAAACTAATTGGTTCATTGCCACCACAAAATTTATCACTCTCAAATATTTTGGAATAGAAAAATCAATTGACACTTTTGAATTCATTAAAATTATCAATAAAATAATAAAATTGATTTGTACAAGCCTAATAGAATTTTTCATTGGGCAACTATATCAAACGATTTTGAAAAGAAAAAAGATGTTCGAATTTAAAATTTCCTCTTTTGCGGAAATATTGACAAAATAGTAGGAAAAAAATAGAGAGAGATTTGACTGGCTACAAACCAATTATTGGGTTGTTTAAAGTTCATGCAAACATCTCCAACTCGTCATCATTCATTTGATTTTGTTTACCATTGCCCGACTCTGATGGAATGCCTATTAAAATAAGAGCATATAACAAAGATAAGAGTTAAAATTCAACAAAACTAAAACCAATCATTTTTGTAAGAAATTATATGCTACATACCTTCTTTTTTCAGTTCAATCTCACTGACAACATGGATATTTCTTATATTACTTTTAGTTCCATCCACCATCTAAATGTTGTGGAAGTTTCAATACGGGTCATGAAGAAATAACATAGAAGTGCGTTAATTTTTTAAAATATTCTATAATTGAAAAGTCAGAAAAGAAAACATTTCCACATAAATTTTGGTCATAAATAAAATTGAATTATGGATTTTGAATTTACCTGTGCAAGAACTAGATCATTCCCCCGGCAGCTAAATACTATAAACGTTGCAACGTCCTTTAAAGAGCGGAACTTCTGAGTGACTTTGTCATGAATATAGTACTATTGCATGATAATTTTGATTGAAAAATTTTAGTTATATTACATTAGTTTTCCATATAAAGACTTACAAATCATTTATGTAAAATATTAAACAATTATTACCTTGTCACTTGTATTTGAGGCATTTCGCCTTCTTTTTTGGTAATATCCAACCCTCTAGTCGTTCTTGCAAGGATAACTTGTATCTTGGTTGGATTATTATGGATTCTATAATTTCCGTTACAGGGACCACATCTTGTTGGAGAGGGAATTTCTTCACTCTTATGTCCAAATTTTTATTCATTATTTTGTACAATTATAATGTTACTTGTCCCTTTCCCCTCCTTCAATCGGAGAATATGTATATCAGTAGAATAGACGAGTTTATTTTATAAATTATAATATCAAGTTTTTGAGATAAAGAAACTTAAATACGTGTGATAGCAATTATGCACGTGCTTGCACGATAATTTACAATGTTGTTTCTTTTTAGTGCATGAGGGCTACAGATAATTAAAATTATTGAATAAGTGTGTACAAACAAAGTATTATATGAAGACTAAAGAACAAATAAAAAATTATCAATAGCATAATAAAATTGATTTGTACAACCCTAATCAAATTTGTCATCTGGCAACTATATCAAACGATTCTGAAAAGAAAAAAGATGTTCGAATTCAAAATTGTCTCTTTTATGGTAAATATTGACAAAATAGTAGAAAAAGAATAAAGAGAGATTCGACTGGCTACAAATCAAATATTAGGTTTTTTAAATCACATGCAAAGATCTTTAACTCTTTATCATCCATTGATTTTGTTTATCGTTGCCCGACTCTGATGGAATGTCTATTAAAACAAGAGCACATAACAAAGATAAGAGTTAAAATTCAACCAAACTAAAACCAACCATTTTTGTAAGAAATTATATTCTACATACCTTGTATTTTCATTTTGATCTCACCGACAATATGGATATTTTTTTATATTACTTTTAGTTCCATCCCCAATCTAAATGTTTTGGAAGTTTCTGTAGGGGTCATGAAGAAATGACATAACAGAGCGTTAATTTTTTAGAATCCTCTACAATTGAAAAGTCAGAAAACAAAACATATCCATATAAATTTTGGTCATAAATAAAATCGAATTATATATTTTGGATTTACCTGTGCAAGAACTAGATCATTCCTCTAGCAGCTAAATAGTATATACATTGCAACCTCCTTTAAAGAGCAGAAGTTTTGTGTGACTTTGTCATGAATATAGTAATATTGCATGAAAATTTTGATTGAAAAATGTTAGTTATATTACATTAGTTTTGCATAACTAAAGAAATAAAAGTTATTTATGTAAAACATTAAACAATTATTACCTTGTAACTTGTATTTGAGGTATTTCGAATTCTTTTTTGCAATATCCAATCCTCTAGTCATTCTTGCAAGGATAACTTGTATCTTGGATTGTATAATTGCCATTAGAGGGAACACGTCTTGTTGGAGAGGGAGTTTCTTCACTCTTATGTCCAATTCTTCTTCATTATTTTGTACAATTATGTGATACTTATCCCTTTTCCCTCCATCAACCGGATGATATGTATGTTAGTAGAATAGACATTTCTTATATTATATTTTTGTAAGAAATTATATGCTACATACCTTCTATTTTCATTAATATCTTTATATTACTTTTAGTTCCATCCCCAATCTGAAAGTTGTGGATGTTTTAATACGGGTCATGAAGAAATGACATAATAGTGCGTTCATTTTTTAAAATCTTCTATATTTGTAAATGCAGAAAAGAAAACGTATCTATATAAATTTTGGTCATAAATAAAATCAAATTATGGTTTTTGAATTTACCTGTGCAAGAACTAGATCAATCCTTCGGCAGATAAATAGCATAAACATTGCAACCTCCTTTAAAAAGCGGAACTTTTCAGTGACTTTTTCATGAATATAGTACTATTGCATTAAAATTTTAGTTATATTACATTAGTTTTGCATAACTACAGAATTACAAATCATTTATGTAAAATATTAAACAATTATTACCTTGTCACTTGTATTTGAGGCATTTCGCCTTCTTTTTTGTAATATCCAACCCTCTAGTCATTCTTGCAGGGATAACCTGTATCTTGGTTGGATTTTTATGAATTCTATAATTTCCGTTAGAGGGACCACGTCTAGTTGGAGAGGGAGTTTCTTCACACTTATGTCCAATTTTTTCTTTATTATTTTGTACAATTATGTGATACTTGTCCGTTTCCCCTCCTTCAACCGGAGATATGTATGTTAGTAGAATAGACGAGTTTGTTTTATAAATTATAATATCAAGTTTTTGAGATAAAGAAATGTAAATGTGTGTGATAGCAAAAATGCACGTGCTTGCATAGTAATTTACATATTGTTTCATTTTAGTGCATGAGAGTTACAGATAATTAAAATAATTGAATAAGTTTTCTAGAAATAAAGTGTTATATGAGGAGTAAAGAACAAACAAAAAATTATCAATAGTATAATAAAATTGATTTTGTACAAACCTAATCAAATTTTTCGTTGGGCAACTATATCAAACGATTCTGAAAAGAAAAAAGATGTTCGAATTCAAAATTTCCTCTTTTATGGTAAATATTGACAAAATAGTACAAAAAAAATAAAGAGAGATTTGACTGGCTACAAATCAAATATTGGGTTGTTTAAAACACGTGCAAAGATCTCGATATCTTCATCATTCATTTGATTTTGTTTATCGTTGCCCAACTCTGATGGAATGCCTATTAAAATAACTTAATCATTTTGCTTGGTGCGCTTTTGGCAACCCTAGCCATTGCCAATGACAAATTTAACGACGGACGAGAGCTAAACAAGTGCAAGTCACATCATCCACCTAGGCATGCACCAGCACCAACACCAAAGCCTAGTTCACCACATTCACATGTATCGGATAATAATGTTGAACTTGACGAGGAAATAAATAAGATCGAACTAAAGCAAAAGCGACAACATCCACATAAACATGCACCAGCACCAACACCGAAGGCCAATTCAAAAATATCGGACGATGTGGAGGAATTTAATCAAATCAAACGCAAACTCAAGCCATCTCACCCGCCTTCAAGTGCACCAGCACCGTCGCCAAAGCACAAGAAGCAGCCCCCTTCTGGATCCAACTCATTTGGCTTTTTTTAGATTAACGGGAAGAAAAAGGGGGGGGGGGTTTGCTGCTCAATGAATATGTGACAAGAATTTAGCTAGTTATTTGTCATTCAGCTGCTACTGCCACAAAACTTTAATACATGAAAATTATTCAGATCATAAATTATCTTAGTGTTGAACAACAATTATGTGAATTTCTGCGTTTCTGTATTGCTCAACTAATAATTAATGCATAGATCCCATATGAATTGAAAATTATTCCGTAGCAGAAAATAATTACCCACTTTTTTTTGTAGTTGATGTTTTTTTTCCTTTAATTATTTTTTGATGAAATTCTAGTTATCCTTTAAGTTAATCCTTTTAAGATCTTCTATTATTTACATAAAACTTCACTGTTAAACTGTACCTCCATCTAATGAATACAAGAAATAAGCGCAAAGAGCCGCCCTTTTTTCCAAAAAAAAAAACTCTCTTTATTTTTAAAAATTGTGCGATGTACCACTTCACGCGTGTGGTGTGATGCACGCGTGAATTTTTTACACTTTTTAAATTATTATTATTATTTTTATTTCACAACCTTTGGGTGTTATCTAATATGAACCGATGGTTCATATTTTATTTTCTGTAATCTATTTCAGGTAAACGAATCTGATCAACTGATGTAGACGTACAATATCTAATAAATTACACTATTTTGCCGAAAACATTTTTTGGCACTATTTCTAATGTCACTTCCAACTGTATTAAGAATTTTTTGGTTAATATCATCGAAAAGTTTTAAAATTTGATTGAAATTTCAATCTAAAGATAGGGTTCCTGCCAGAATTTTTGAATTTCAATTCCCACCATTTAATTTGTTCTCCTACCTAATTTAATTCCTTTACATTAAATTTTCAAATTATTTTATCAAAAAATACTTAAAAACTTTTTTCATATAAAATATTTAAAATGTTTAACTATTATATCCTCTAGATTATTTCGAGAAAAATATATTTTTTTGTCTCTTATCAACAATATCATTAGTATAATTTTTGTCTCAATTATTTCACGAGTGACATTTTTAGTCCCTAAAGTTATCAATTTTTGATAGAGTTGGTCCTACTTGTTATTTTCTCAAACAAAACCAACAGAGTTGTGCACAAGAGGGGCATGCTAACGTGGGAAAATAAGTTGATTTTTGGCCGCAAATTTTCTGCTAATAATATGTACCTAATTTTGTCCGCCAAATCAAGCATATTAATCTCCCCCATACTCATGTCCATTTGATCATTTTTGTTAATTTTGAGGGGATACAACAATTAGGATTCACTCTGTTGAAATTGGGAATTTTTTTTCAATACAAATTCAATCTACTATATAACGATTGCACTGATTAAAAACAATATATAGTTTAAATGTAATACCATTAAAAATACAAAATACAATCTATTATCCAAATCGCGTTATTATTAAAAACATTGCACAAATTAAATGCAATAGATATTACAAGAATAAATCCAATCTAATATACAACTTGTGTATCGATTGAAAATAATGTGTATACCCCACGTGTACGCACATGCAAGATGGTTTCATATATACTTTGGTAACTGAATAAATTCCTATTCCATATACTAGTGGGGTGAAATTTACTCCTAGGAGAGGGGTTTACAATAGTTCACTATAAAAACCAACACCTCGCTCCAAGATTTTTCACCACGTTAAAAAATTTAACTAGACATCCCCAGTCATGTCAAGAGCATATTTCTTAGTCCTTTTGCTTGGTGCGCTTTTGGCAACCTCAACCATCGCCAACGACAAATTTGACGACGAGCAAGAGCTGCACAAGCGCAAGCCACATCATCCACCTAGGCATGCACCAGCACCAACACCAAAGCCTAGTTTACCACATCCACATGTATCGGATAATGATGTTGAATTTGACGAGGAAATAAATGAGATCGAACTAAAGCAAAAGCGACAACATCCACATAAACATGCACCAGCACCAGCACAAAAGGCCAATGCACCACATTCAAAAGTATCGGACGATGTGGAGGAATTTAATCAAATCAAGCGCAAACACAAGCCATCTCACCCGCCTTCAAGTGCACCAGCACCGTCGCCAAAGCACAAGAACCAGCCCCCTTCTAGATCTAACTCAATTGGGTTTTTTTAGATTTACTGGAAAAAAAAATGGGTTGTTGCTCAATGAAAATGTGACTAGAACTTAGGTTGTTATTTGTCATTCAGCTGTTACTGCCACAAAACTTTAATATATGAAAATTATGTGAACTTCTGTATTGGTCACATGATAATTAACGCATGGATCCCATATGAATTGAAAATTATTCCATAGCAGAAAAATATGACCAACTTTTTTTTTAGTAGATGTCTTTTTTCCTTTAATTATTTCTTGATGAAATTTCGGTTATCCTTTAAGTTAATCCTTTTAAGATCTTCTATTATTTACATAAAAAGTCACTGTTAAATTTTACCTCCGTGTGATAAGTACAAGAAATAAGTGCAAAGAGCTACCCTTTTAAAAGAAAATAATAACACCAAATTAACTCTCTTAATTTTTAAAAATTGGGTGAAATACCACTTCACGTGTGTGGTGTAATGCGCGCGTCAATTTTTCACACCTTTTAAATTATTATTATTATTTTTTATTTCACAACCTTTGGATGTTATCTAATATAAACCGATGGTTCATATTTTATTTTTCTGTAATCTATTTTAGGTAATCGAATCCGATCAACTGATGTAGACGTACAACATCTAATAAATTACACTATTTTCCCGATAAAATTTTCCTGCGATATTTCTAATGTCACTTCCAACTGTATGAAAATTTGCAAGTTAATGTTAGAAAAGGGATCGGGTCAAGATGGACAACAGCTTGAATATGGAGGCGATAAAAGACACACGAATTTGTTAACCCAGTTCGGATATAAATCCTACGTCTGAGGGCGATACCAAGCCAGGAGAAAACACTCAAAGAGGAGGAAAATTGAGGAGTACAACACACACACACACACACACTAGTATGTAAGTCTTCACCACACGTGAAAGACAACACTCACTCTCGTCTCAACTCTTTCTTTTATCTCTCGATTATACAGAGAACTTATATGTTTTTCTCTCTACTCTACTCTACAAAACAATGCTAATAAGAGTAGTATTTATAGCCATGACTTATCCTTTTCCAACTCAACTTGGGATTTCTAAGTTGAATCGGGTTATCCTTCTCCAACTCAACTTGGGATTTCTAAGTTGAATCTGGTTATCCTTCTCCAACTCAACTTGGGATTTCTAAGCTGAATCGGGTTATCCTTCTCCAACTCAACTTGGGATTTCTAAGTTGAATCGGGTTATCCTTCTCCAACTCAACTTGGGATTTCTTAAGTTGGACCGGGTCATCCTTGACTTCTTCAAATTAATCTCCACAACTTAACAATCTCTCACTTGAAGATTGATTAGCTTTTCTCCACTTCTTTCTTGGTACCGCCGGGTTTGTCCACTCTAGTTATCAAGGCCAGTCGAAGCCGTACACAGCTTCAACTTCTCCATCGCAACCGCCTTGGTCAGCATGTCCGCAGGATTCTTTTCTACTTGGATCTTCTCCAGAAGTTGTCGAATGAAATGGTACTTGATTTCGATGTGCTTTGTCCGCGAACGGAACACGGGATTCTTTGCCAGATGGATCGCACTCTGGCTATCGCTATGAAGAATCACATCTGCCTGAGGTTTCCCTAATTCACCCAAGAAGTGTTGCAGCCAAATGAGCTCCTTAGCCGCCTCAGTAACTGCCACGTACTCAGCTTCCGTCGTGGACAGTGTGACAACCTTCTGCAGCTTTGAGACCCAGGATACGGCTGTACCGCCATATGTGAACACGTACCCTGTAGTGCTCCTCCTTTTGTCATAGTCACTCCCTGCAAAATGAGCGTCAACAAACGCAAACAAGGTAAGCTTGCCCTTACCAAACACCAATGCTCGGTCCTTAGTACCCCTCAAGTACATAAGAATCCATTTCACAGCTTCCCAGTGCATCACTCCTAGATTGCTCATAAAACGGCTAACTACTCCTACTGCATGTGCTATATCTGGTCGAGTACAGATCATAGCATACATCAGGCTCCCAATTGCTGAGGCATACGGTGTGACTCTCATCTTTGCACGTTCGGAGTCAGTCTGGGGCGAATCACTGTTGGATAGTTTGAACTGATTTCCCAATGGCATTCTAACCGATTTTGCATTTTCCATCTTGAATCTGCATAATACCTTCTCAATATAATCATATTGAGATAACCACAATTTACCGGTACCTTTGTCCCTTGTAATTTTCATGCCCAATATCTGTCTTGCTTCGCCAAGATCTTTCATGTCAAACATCCTCGACAACTGATCCTTGAGCCTATTGATCTACTTGACATTTGATCCTGCTATCAACATGTCATCAACATACAGGAGTAGAATGATAAAAAACTCATCGAACCTCTTCACGTAGCAACAATGATCAGCGTTGCATCTAGAGAAACCTATCTCTAGCATGAAGTTGTCAAACTTCCTATACCACTGCCGTGGAGCCTGTTTCAATCCATACAGGCTTTTCTTCAGGCGATACACCTGCTGATCATCTCCATTATACCCCTCTGGCTGTACCATGTATATCTCCTCCTCAAGATCCCCGTGTAGGAAGGCTGTCTTCACATCCATCTATTGTAACTCCAAGTTCTCTGCCGCTACCATGCTCAACACAAGACGAATAGTAGTTAACTTGACAACAGGTGTAAAAACATCAGTAAAGTCAATACCTTATCTTTGTTGGAATTCCTTTACTACGAGTCTTGCCTTGTACCGCTTCTTCCCGTCTGATTCTTCCTTAATCCGATAGACCCATCTGTTCTGTAGGGCCTTCTTTCCTTTTGGGAGCTGACACAATTTCCATGTGTCGTTTTTCTTCAACGAGTTCATCTCATCGTTCATCGCAAGCTCCCACTTGCTCTTGTGGACATCGTTGACTGCCTCTACGTAACATTCGGGTTCCCCACAATCAGACAAAAGCAAGTAATAAAGAGAGGGGGAGTACCTATCTGGGGCCCTTCTCAGCTTGGTTCTCGACCCAGTGCCAAGGTATGCTGGTTTTAGCAATCGGTTCCTCCGATGCTGGTTCTGGCTCTATCTCCATTTGTTCGGTTTCGTCCGTCTAAACTCCCACTAAATCTGTACTGGTCTCATGATCCCGAAATTGAAATGTCGAGATCAACAAATTTCCTTTCCTTCTTGTCATCGTCCAGGCTTACCTTCCTATCGTTGTACATTACATCCTCATTGAATATAACATTCCTGCTGCGAATTATTTTCCGATTTTGATCATCCCAGAATCTATACCCAAATTCGTCAGTCCCATACCTAATGAATGTACATTTAATCGACTTAGCATCCAGCTTAGTCCGATCATCGTTCAAAATATAGGCTGAACAACCAAAAGTACATAAGAAAGAAAGATCCACTTTCTTACCACTCCATACCTCTTCTGGTATCCTGTTGTTCAACGGGACAGAAGGCCCTCGATTGATCAAGAAAGCAGCCGTGTTGACTGTATCTGCCCAAAACATCTTTGGCAGTCCGCTCTTCAATCGCATGCATCTCGCACGCTCATTCAGTGTTCTGTTCATCCTCTCAGCAACGCAATTTTGCTGAGGTGTCCCCGGGATTGTTTTCTGCATTTAGATTCCATGGTCGGCACAGTAATTCTTGATACCTTCACTGCTGTACTCGCCACCGTTATTCGATCTGAGACATTTTACTTGTACACCTGTCTCATTTTCCACTAGTGCCCTCCATCTCCTAAATGTGTCAAAGACATCAGATTTTCTTTTTAAGAAATACACCCATACCTTTCTAGTGGAGTCATCGACGAATGTCATGTAGTACGTTGATCCACCAAGAGATGACACTGGTGCTGGCCCCCACAAATCGGTGTGAACAAGCTCCAACTTTTCTTTCCTCGGAGTTCTTCTTGTGGTCAAGAAGCCCACTCGCTTCTGCTTTCCGAACACGCAGTGTTCACAATGACCCACCTCTACCGATTTTAACTCGGGCAACCGTCCTTTCGACTTTAGTACGTTCATTCCTTTCTCGCTCATGTGGCCCAAGCGATTGTGCCACAGGTTAGCCTGCGATATAGTTCCTGCAAAGGGGATGTTTGAACTGGATCCTCCCGCCATGTAGAGCATTCCCGACTTTAATCCTCGTGCCAAAGTCATAGCTCCCCGACTGATCTTCCACTTCGTGTCTCCAAACATCGTGTGGAATCCATCACTGTCCAGTTGTCCGACTGAGATCAAATTCCTCTTCAGTCCTGGTATGTGTCTCACATCATGTAGGGTCCAGCATGACCCATTTGTTGATTTGATCCGCACATCTCCCTTTCCTACAATCTTGAGGGGTTTGTTATCTGCAAGATAAACTAAGCCAAAATCACCTGAGGTGTATGGCTCCATGATGTCTTTGTTGCTGCATGAATGGAATGAGGCCTCTGAATCCACAACCCAATCATCGGAAGAACTGCTCACACTCAACAAGAGTGCATCCGTGATCTCTTCCGTCGCGGCATTCGCTGTCCGGCCCTCCTTTTCCTTCTTTGGTTCCCAGCATTCGCTTTTCATGTGTCCGGGCTTCTCGCAGTTCCAACACACCATCTCCTTCTTGCCCTTGTTTTTCCCCCTGGACTTTGACCTTCCACGGTATTTACCCCGTGTGTCAGGTCTCCTTCTGGACTCTGTATGTAGTGCAGAGCCAGATGATCCACCCGTTTGCCTTCTACGGGTTTCCTCGTTCAACATCATGTCCCTGATGTTGTCGAACTTCATCTTCTCCTTTCCAGACGAAGTGCTTACCGAAGTAACAACCACATCCCAACTGTCAGGTAAAGATGAGAGCAAAATTAATGCTTTTACCTCATCGTCAAACACGATATCCATAGACGCCAGCTGTGTCGTGAGTTGGTTGAAGTCATTGAGGTGATCGGCCACCGACTTCCTCTCCTCCATCTGCAACCTGAATAGTTTCTTCATCAGCATGACCTTGTTCATTGCTGAGGGTTTCTCGTACATATCGGCAAGAGTCTGTAGGACTTCCTTCGTGCTCTTCGCTCCCTTCACATGATAGGCGACATTCCGAGAGAGCGACAGGATTATTGCGCTCATCGCCTTTCGATCGAGCACCTTCTATTCTTCATCACTCGTCTTCTCGAACTTCTCTGCAAGTGGTTCGTACAGGTCCTTCCGTACAGGTAGGCCTCCATCTGCATACGCCAAAACCCAAAGTCGGAACCATTAAACCGTTCGACTGGAAACGTCCCTCCATTTTAACTCCTTGAACCAGGCTCTTGATACCAGTTGTTAGGAAATGGATCGGGTCAAGATGGACAACAGCTTGAATATGAAGGCGATAAAAGACACACGAATTTGTTAACCCAATTCGGATATAAATCCTACGTCTGGGGGCGATACCAAGCAGGGAGAAAACACTCAAAGAGGAGGAAAATTGAGGAGTACAACACACACACACACACACACACTAGTATGTAAGTCTTCACCACACGTGAAAGACAACACTCACTATCGTCTTCTCTCTTTCTTTTATCTTTCGATTATACAGAGAACTTATATGTTTTTCTCTCTACTCTACTCTACAAAACAATGCTAATAAGAGTAGTATTTATAGCCATGCCTTATCCTTTTCCAACTCAACTTGGGATTTCTAAGTTGAATCGGGTTATCCTTCTCCAACTCAACTTGAGATTTCTTAAGTTGGACCGGGTCATCCTTGACTTCTTCAAATTAATCTTCACAACTTAATAGTTAATACCGTCGAAAAGTTTAAAAATATGACCCACTTTTTTTGTAGTTGATGTCTTTTTTCCTTCAATTATTTCTTGATGAAATTTCGGTTATCCTTTAAGTTGATCCTTTTAAGATCTTCTATTATTTACATAAAAAGTCACTGTTAAATTGTACCTCCGTGTGATAAGTACAAGAAATAAGTGCAAAGAGCTGCCCTTTTAAAAGAAAATAATAACACCAAATTAACTCTCTTAATTTTTAAAAATTGTGCGAAATACCACTTCACGTGTGTGGTCTAATGCGCGCGTCAATTTTTCACACTTTTTAAATTATTATTATTATTTTTTATTTCACAACCTTTGGATGTTATCTAATATAAACCGATGGTTCATATTTTATTTTCGTAATCTATTTTAGGTAAACGAATCCGATCAACTGATGTAGACGTACTACGTCTAATAAATTACACTGTTTTCCCGACAAAATTTTCCTGCGATATTTCTAATGTCACTTCCAACTGTATTAAAAAGATTTTTGGAAGTTAATACCATCGAAAAGTTTAAAAATTTGTTTGAAATTTCAATCTAAAGTCAGGTTCTCTGATAGAATTTTTGAATTTCAATTCCCACCATTTAATTTATTCTCCTACCTAGTTTAATTCCTTTACATTAAATTTTCAAATTATTTTATCAAAAAATACTTAGAAACTTTTTTCATATAAAATATTTGAAAGGTTTATGTATTATATCCTCTAGATTATTTCGACAAAAATATATTTTTTTGTCTCTTATCAACAATATAATTAGTACAATTTTTGTCTCTTCTATTTCACGAGTGACATTTTTGGTCCCTAAAGTTATCAACTCTGGATAGAGTTGGTCCTATTTGTTATTTCTCAAACAAAACCAACAGAGTTGTGCACAAAAGGGGCATGCTAGTGTGGGAAAATAAGTTGGTTTTGGCCACAAATTTTCTGCTAATAATATGTACCTAATTTTTCCCGCCATATCAAGCATATTAAACACCCCCATACTCATGTCCACATGAGAATTTTTGTTAATTTTGAGAGGATACAACAATTAGGATTTACTCTGTTGAAATTGGGAATATAAGCAGCAAATGTGTAACTCGTGAAACAAGCACAGCAAAGAAGTGGCCAATAACTACGAAAAAAATGGATGATAAAATCAACATCGAGCTAATTCGCAAGTAAAATTCTTACTGTTTAGCAATGAATTCCACTATTTTGCAAGGAATACATGTCGTTTCTATTATTTCTTGTGATGAAGGGGACCAAAATCATTTCTGTAATATTGTTGAGTAACCAAAATTGTAACATTTCAAATTATTTTCAATAAAAATAAAAATGGAATACGAACTAAAAACATAAAACACTTCAACGGCCTTCTCCTATTGCAAATATCTTTCCAAAATCATACAAACCAAAATCCGCAAATAAAACATTTGCAATCGGTCAAAAATTCCCTTTCAGGTAATGTTGTGCGTACGCCTAACTGTTGATAAAATAAATCAAGTTGTCAAAAATCCATCAATATTTTTCTGAGTATATTTTCCACCAAACAAATCATTGGAAATATGAGTACATAGATTTCTAATTAATTAAGAACACATTATATAATTGAACTCATTTTTTATAAACTATAGATTCTATTTTAATCTTTGTAACACATAATATATACAAAATATTTGTACAATTTTTTTTTAAAATAAAATAGGTGATATTATTCTTTCCATTTGATGGCTTACATATATACATATGTATTAAATGCAATAAGATTTAAAATAAAAGTAACATCCACCGTAAAAATAGTGCATTGTTTGAAAACAATCATGCATTACATATATGGTAAAAACTTCAATACAAATTCAATCAACTATATAACGATTGCACTGATTAAAAACAATGTATAGTTTAAATGTAATACCATTAAAAATACATAATACAATCTATTATCCAAATCGCGTTATTATTAAAAACATTGCACATATTAAATGCAATAGATATTACAATAATAAATCCAATCTAATATATAACTTGTGTATCGATTGAAAATAATGTGTATACCCCACGTGTACGAACATGCAAAATGGTTTCATATATACTTTGGTAACTGAATAAATTCCTATTCCATATACTAGTGGGGTGAAATTTACTCCTAGGAGAGGGGTTTACTATTTCACTATAAAAACCAAAACCTCGCTCCAAGATTTTTCACCACCTCAAAAAATTTAACCAGACATCCCTAGTCATGTCAAGAGCATATTTCTTAGTCCTTTCGCTTGGTGCGCTTTGGGCAACCTCAGCCATCGCCAATGACAAATTTGACGACGAGCAAGAGCTGCACAAGCGCAAGCCACATCATCCACCTAGGCATGCACCAGCACCAACACCAAAGCCTAGTTCACCACATCCACATGTATCGGATAATGATGTTGAATTTGACGAGGAAATAAATGAGATCGAACTAAAGCAAAAGCGACAACATCCACATAAACATGCACCAGCACCAGCACCAAAGGCCAATGCACCACATTCGAAAGTATAGGATGATGTGGAGGAATTTAATCAAATCAAGCGCAAACACAAGCCATCTCACCCGCCTTCAAGTGCACCAGCACCGTCGCCAAAGCACAAGAAGCAACCCCCTTCTAGATCTAACTCATTTGGGTTTTTTTAGATTTACTGGATAAACAAATGGGTTGTTGCTCAATGAAAATGTGACTAGAACTTAGGTTGTTATTTGTCGTTCAGCTGCTACTGCCACAAAACTTTAATATATGAAAATTATTCAGATCATAAATTATCTTAGTGTTGAACAACAATTATGTGAATTTCTGTATTGGTCACATGATAATTAACGCATAGATCCCATATGAATTGAAAATTATTCCATAGCAGAAAAATATGACCCACTTTTTTTGTAGTTGATGTCTTTTTTCCTTTAATTATTTCTTGATGAAATTTCGGTTATCCTTTAAGTTGATCCTTTTAAGATCTTCTATTATTTACATAAAAAGTCACTGTTAAATTTTACCTCCGTGTGATAAGTACAAGAAATAAGTGCAAAGAGCTGCCCTTTTAAAAGAAAATAATAACACCAAATTAACTCTCTTAATTTTTAAAAATTGTGCGAAATACTACTTCACGTGTGTGGTGTAATGCACGCGTCAATTTTTCACACTTTTTAAATTATTATTATTATTTTTTATTTCACAACCATTGGATGTTATCTAATATAAACCGATGGTTCATATTTTATTTTCGTAATCTATTTTATGTAAACGAATCCGATCAATTGATGTAGACGTACAACATCTAATAAATTACAATGTTTTCCCGAGAAAATTTTCCTGCGATATTTCTAATGTCACTTCCAACTGTATTAAAAAGATTTTTGGAAGTTAATACCGTCGAAAAGTTTAAAAATTTGTTTGAAATTTCAATCTAAAGTCAGGTTCTCTGACAGAATTTTTGAATTTCAATTCCCACCATTTAATTTATTCTCCTACCTAGTTTAATTCCTTTACATTAAATTTTCAAATTATTTTATCAAAAAATACTTAGAAACTTTTTTCATATAAAATATTTGAAATGTTTATGTATTATATCCTCTAGATTATTTCAAGAAAAATATATTTTTTCATCTCTTATCAACAATATCCAATTTTTGTCTCTTTTATTTCACGAGTGACATTTTTGGTCCCTAAAGTTATCAACTCTGGATAGAGTTGGTCCTATTTGTTACTTCTCAAACAAAACCAACAGAGTTGTGCACAAGAGGGCATGCTACTGTGGGAAAATAAGTTGGTTTTGGCCGCAAATTTTCTGCTATTAATATGTACCTAATTTTTTCCGCCAAATCAAGCATATTAAACACCCCCATACTCATGTTTTCATGAGTATTTTTGTTAATTTTGAGAGGATACAACAATTAGGATTTACTCTGTTAAAATTGGGAATATAAGCAGCAAATGTGTAACTCGTGAAACAAGCACAACAAAGAAGTGGCCAATAACTAAGGAAAAAATGGATGATAAAATCAACATCGAGCTAATTCGCAAGTAAAATTCTTACTGTTTAGCAATGAATTCCACTATTTTGCAAGGAATACATGTCGTTTCTATTATTTCTTTTGATGAAGGGGACCAAAATCATTTCTGTAATATTGTTGAGTAACCAAAATTGTTACATTTCAAATTATTTTCAATAAAAATAAAAATGGAATACGAACTAAAAACATAAAACACTTCAACGGCCTTCTCCTATTGCAAATATCTTTCCAAAATCATACAAACCAAAATCCGCAAATAAAACATTTGCAATCGGTCAAAAATTCCCTTTCAGGTAATGTTGTGCGTGCCTAACTGTTGATAAAATAAATCAAGTTGTCAAAAATCCATCAATATTTTTCTGAGTATATTTTCCACCAAACAAATCATTGGAAATATGAGTACATAAATTTCTAATTAATTAAGAACACATTATATAATTGAACTCATTTTTTATAAACTATAGATTCTATTTTAATCTTTGTAACACATAATATATACAAAATATTTGTACAATTTTTTTTTAAAATAAAATAGGTGATATTATTCTTTCCATTTGATGGCTTACATATATACATATGTATTAAATGCAATAAGATTTAAAATAAAAGTAACATCCACCGTAAAAATAGTGCATTGTTTGAAAACAATCATGCATTACATATATGGTAAAAACTTCAATACAAATTCAATCAACTATATAACGATTGCACTGATTAAAAACAATGTATAGTTTAAATGTAATACCATTAAAAATACATAATACAATCTATTATCCAAATCGCGTTATTATTAAAAACATTGCACATATTAAATGCAATAGATATTACAATAATAAATCCAATCTAATATACAACTTGTGTATCGATTGAAAATAATGTGTATACCCCACGTGTACGAACATGCAAGATGGTTTCATATATACTTTGGTAACTGAATAAATTCCTATTCCATATACTAGTGGGGTGAAATTTACTCCTTGGAGAGGGGTTTACTATTTCACTATAAAAACCAAAACCTCGCTCCAAGATTTTTCACCACCTCAAAAATTTTAACCAGACATCCCTAGTCATGTCAAGAGCATATTTCTTAGTCCTTTCGCTTGGTGCGCTTTTGGCAACCTCAGCCATCGCCAACAACAAATTTGACGACGAGCAAGAGCTGCACAAGCGCAAGCCACATCATCCACCTAGGCATGCACCAGCACCAACACCAAAGCCTAGTTCACCACATCCACATGTATCGGATAATGATGTTGAATTTGACGAGGAAATAAATGAGATCGAACTAAAGCAAAAGCGACAACATCCACATAAACATGCACCAGCACCAGCACCAAAGGCCAATGCACCACATTCGAAAGTATCGGATGATGTGGAGGAAGTTAATCAAATCAAGCGCAAACACAAGCCATCTCACCCGCCTTCAAGTGCACCAGCACCGTCGCCAAAGCACAAGAAGCAACCCCCTTCTAGATCTAACTCATTTGGGTTTTTTTAGATTTACTGGAAAAACAAATGGGTTGTTGCTCAATGAAAATGTGACTAGAACTTAGGTTGTTATTTGTCGTTCAGCTGCTACTGCCACAAAACTTTAATATATGAAAATTATTCAGATCATAAATTATCTTAGTGTTGAACAACAACTATGTGAATTTCTGTATTGGTCACATGATAATTAACGCATAGATCCCATATGAATTGAAAATTATTCCATAGCAGAAAAATATGACCCACTTTTTTTGTAGTTGATGTCTTTTTTCCTTTAATTATTTCTTGATGAAATTTCGGTTATCCTTTAAGTTGATCCTTTTAAGATCTTCTATTATTTACATAAAAAGTCACTGTTAAATTTTACCTCCGTGTGATAAGTACAAGAAATAAGTGCAAGGAGCTGCCCTTTTAAAAGAAAATAATAACACCAAATTAACTCTCTTAATTTTTAAAAATTGTGCGAAATACCACTTCACGTGTGTGGTGTAATGCACGCGTCAATTTTTCACACTTTTTAAATTATTATTATTATTTTTTATTTCACAACCTTTGGATGTTATCTAATATAAACCGATGGTTCATATTTTATTTTCGTAATCTATTTTATGTAAACGAATCCGATCAACTGATGTAGACGTACAACATCTAATAAATTACAATGTTTTCCCGACAAAATTTTCCTGCGATATTTCTAATGTCACTTCCAACTGTATTAAAAAGAATTTTGGAAGTTAATACCGTCGAAAAGTTTAAAAATTTGTTTGAAATTTCAATCTAAAGTCAGGTTCTCTGACAGAATTTTTGAATTTCAATTCCCACCATTTAATTTATTCTCCTACCTAGTTTAATTCCTTTACATTAAATTTTCAAATTATTTTATCAAAAAATACTTAGGAACTTTTTTCATATAAAATATTTGAAATGTTTATGTATTATATCCTCTAGATTATTTCAAGAAAAATATATATTTTCGTCTCTTATCAACAATATCCAATTTTTGTCTCTTTTATTTCACGAGTGACATTTTTGGTCCCTAAAGTTATCAACTCTGGATAGAGTTGGTCCTATTTGTTACTTCTCAAACAAAACCAACAGAGTTGTGCACAAGAGGGCATGCTACTGTGGGAAAATAAGTTGGTTTTGGCCGCAAATTTTCTGCTATTAATATGTACCTAATTTTTTCCGCCAAATCAAGCATATTAAACACCCCCATACTCATGTTTTCATGAGTATTTTTGTTAATTTTGAGAGGATACAACAATTAGGATTTACTCTGTTAAAATTGGGAATATAAGCAGCAAATGTGTAACTCGTGAAACAAGCACAACAAAGAAGTGGCCAATAACTAAGGAAAAAATGGATGATAAAATCAACATCGAGCTAATTCGCAAGTAAAATTCTTACTGTTTAGCAATGAATTCCACTATTTTGCAAGGAATACATGTCGTTTCTATTATTTCTTTTTGATGAAGGGGACCAAAATCATTTCTGTAATATTGTTGAGTAACCAAAATTGTTACATTTCAAATTATTTTCAATAAAAATAAAAATGGAATACGAACTAAAAACATAAAACACTTCAACGGCCTTCTCCTATTGCAAATATCTTTCCAAAATCATACAAACCAAAATCCGCAAATAAAACATTTGCAATCGGTCAAAAATTCCCTTTCAGGTAATGTTGTGCGTACGCCTAACTGTTGATAAAATAAATCAAGTTGTCAAAAATCCATCAATATTTTTCTGAGTATATTTTCCACCAAACAAATCATTGGAAATATGAGTACATAGATTTCTAATTAATTAAGAACACATTATATAATTGAACTCATTTTTTATAAACTATAGATTCTATTTTAATCTTTGTAACACATAATATATACAAAATATTTGTACAATTTTTTTTAAAATAAAATAGGTGATATATTCTTTCCATTTGATGGCTTACATATATACATATGTATTAAATGCAATAAGATTTAAAATAAAAATTACATCCACCGTAAAAATAGTGCATTATTTGAAAACAATCATGCATTACATATATGGTAACAACTTCAATACAAATTCAATCTACTATATAACGATTGCACTGATTAAAAACAATGTATAGTTTAAATGTAATACCATTAAAAATACATAATACAATCTATTATCCAAATCGCGTTATTATTAAAAACATTGCACATATTAAGTGCAATAGATATTACAATAATAAATCCAATCTAATATACAACTTGTGTATCGATTGAAAATAATGTGTATACCCCACGTGTACGAACATGCAAGATGGTTTCATATATACTTTGGTAACTGAATAAATTCCTATTCCATATACTAGTGGGGTGAAATTTACTCCTAGGAGAGGGGTTTACAATAGTTCACTATAAAAACCAACACCTCGCTCCAAGATTTTTCACCACCTCAAAAAATTTAACCAGACATCCCCAGTCATGTCAAGAGCATATTTCTTAGTCCTTTTGCTTGGTGCGCTTTTGGCAACCTCAGCC
This sequence comes from Sesamum indicum, assembly GCF_026168435.1. NCBI lineage: Eukaryota > Viridiplantae > Streptophyta > Magnoliopsida > Lamiales > Pedaliaceae > Sesamum > Sesamum indicum. The sequence continues at coordinate 2,703,788 of NC_142667.1, read as the reverse complement.
ATCGCCAACGACAAATTTGACGACGAGCAAGAGCTGCACAAGCGCAAGCCACATCATCCACCTAGGCATGCACCAGCACCAACACCAAAGCCTAGTTCACCACATCCACATGTATCGGATAATGATGTTGAATTTGACGATGAAATAAATGAGATCGAACTAAAGCAAAAGCGACAACATCCACATAAACATGCACCAGCACCAGCACCAAAGGCCAATGCACCACATTCGAAGGTATCGGATGATGTGGAGGAATTTAATCAAATCAAGCGCAAACACAAGCCATCTCACCCGCCTTCAAGTGCACCAGCATCGTCGCCAAAGCACAAGAAGCAACCCCCTTCTAGATCTAACTCATTTGGGTTTTTTTAGATTTACTGGAAAAAAAAATGGGTTGTTGCTCAATGAAAATGTGACTAGAACTTAGGTTGTTATTTGTCATTCAGCTGCTACTGCCACAAAACATTAATATATGAAAATTATTCAGATCATAAATTATCTTAGTGTTGAACAAAGATTATGTGAATTTCTGTATTGGTCACATGATAATTAACGCATAGATCCCATATGAATTGAAAATTATTCCATAGCAGAAAAATATGAACCACTTTTTTTGTAGTAGATGTCTTTTTTCCTTTAATTATTTCTTGATGAAATTTCGGTTATCCTTTAAGTTAATCCTTTTAAGATCTTCTATTATTTACATAAAAAGTCACTGTTAAATTTTACCTCCGTGTGATAAGTACAAGAAATAAGTGCAAAGAGCTGCCCTTTTAAAAGAAAATAATAACACCAAATTAACTCTCTTAATTTTTAAAAATTGTGCGAAATACCATTTCACGTGTGTGGTGTAATGCGCGCGTCAATTTTTCACACTTTTTAAATTATTATTATTATTTTTTATTTCACAACCTTTGGATGTTATCTAATATAAACCGATGGTTCATATTTTATTTTCGTAATCTATTTTAGGTAAACGAATCCGATCAACTGATGTAGACGTACAACATCTAATAAATTACACTGTTTTCCCGACAAAATTTTCCTGCGATATTTTTAATGTCTTCCAACTGTATTAAAAAGATTTTTGGAAGTTAATACCATCGAAAAGTTTAAAAATTTGTTTGAAATTTCAATCTAAAGTCAGGTTCTCGGACAGAATTTTTGAATTTCAATTCCCACCATTTAATTTATTCTCCTACCTAGTTTAATTCCTTTACATTAAATTTTCAAATTATTTTATCAAAAAATACTTAGAAACTTTTTTCATATAAAATATTTGAAATGTTTATGTATTATATCCTCTAGATTATTTCGAGAAAAATATATTTTTTCGTCTCTTATCAACAATATCATTTGTACAATTTTTGTCTCTTTTATTTCACGAGTGACATTTTTGGTCCCTAAAGTTATCAACTCTGGATAGAGTTGGTCCTATTTGTTACTTCTCAAACAAAACCAACAGAGTTGTGCACAAGAGGGGCATGCTACTGTGGGAAAATAAGTTGGTTTTGGCCACAAATTTTCTGCTATTAATATGTACCTAATTTTTTCCGCCAAATCAAGCATATTAAACACCCCCATACTCATGTTTTCATGAGTATTTTTGTTATTTTTGAGAGGATACAACAATTAGGATTTACTCTGTTAAAATTGGGAATATAAGAAGCAAATGTGTAACTCGTGAAACAAGCACAACAAAGAAGTGGCCAATAACTAAGAAAAAAATGGATGATAAAATCAACATCGAGCTAATTCGCAAGTAAAATTCTTACTGTTTAGCAATGAATTCCACTATTTTGCAAGGAATACATGTCGTTTCTATTATTTCTTTTGATGAAGGGGACCAAAATCATTTCTGTAATATTGTTGAGTAACCAAAATCGTAACATTTCAAATTATTTTCAATAAAAATAAAAATGGAATACGAACTAAAAACATAAAACACTTCAACGGCCATCTCCTATTGCAAATATCTTTCCAAAATCATACAAACCAAAATCCGCAAATAAAACATTTGCAATCGGTCAAAAATTCCCTTTCAGGTAATGTTGTGCGTACGCCTAACTGTTGATAAAATAAATCAAGTTGTCAAAAATCCATCAATATTTTCTGAGTGTATTTTCCACCAAACAAATCATTGGAAATATGAGTACATAGATTTCTAATTAATTAAGAACACATTATATAATTGAACTCATTTTTTATAAACTATAGATTCTATTTTAATCTTTGTAACACATAATATATACAAAATATTTGTACAATTTTTTTTAAAATAAAATAGGTGATATATTCTTTCCATTTGATGGCTTACATATATACATATGTATTAAATGCAATAAGATTTAAAATAAAAATCACATCCACCGTAAAAATAGTGCATTGTTTGAAAACAATCATGCATTACATATATGGTAAAAACTTCAATACAAATTCAATCTACTATATAACGATTGCACTGATTAAAAACAATGTATAGTTTAAATGTAATACCATTAAAAATACATAATACAATCTATTATCCAAATCGCGTTATTATTAAAAACATTGCACATATTAAATGCAATAGATATTACAATAATAAATCCAATCTAATATAGAACTTGTGTATCGATTGAAAATAATGTGTATACCCCACGTGTACGAACATGCAAGATGGTTTCATATATACTTTGGTAACTGAATAAATTCCTATTCCATATACTAGTGGGGTGAAATTTAGTCCTAGGAGAGGGGTTTACAATAGTTCACTATAAAAACCAACACCTCGCTCCAAGATTTTTCACCACCTCAAAAAATTTAACCAGACATCCCCAGTCATGTCATTAGCATATTTCTTAGTCCTTTTGCTTGGTGCGCTTTTGGCAACCTCAGCCATCGCCAACGACAAATTTGACGACGAGCAAGAGCTGCACAAGCGCAAGCCACATCATCCACCTAGGCATGCACCAGCACCAACACCAAAGCCTAGTTCACCACATCCACATGTATCGGATAATGATGTTGAATTTGACGATGAAATAAATGAGATCGAACTAAAGCAAAAGCGACAACATCCACATAAACATGCACCAGCACCAGCACCAAAGGCCAATGCACCACATTCGAAGGTATCGGATGATGTGGAGGAATTTAATCAAATCAAGCGCAAACACAAGCCATCTCACCCGCCTTCAAGTGCACCAGCATCGTCGCCAAAGCACAAGAAGCAACCCCCTTCTAGATCTAACTCATTTGGGTTTTTTTAGATTTACTGGAAAAAAAAATGGGTTGTTGCTCAATGAAAATGTGACTAGAACTTAGGTTGTTATTTGTCATTCAGCTGCTACTGCCACAAAACATTAATATATGAAAATTATTCAGATCATAAATTATCTTAGTGTTGAACAAAGATTATGTGAATTTCTGTATTGGTCACATGATAATTAACGCATAGATCCCATATGAATTGAAAATTATTCCATAGCAGAAAAATATGACCCACTTTTTTTGTAGTTGATGTCTTTTTTCCTTTAATTATTTCTTGATGAAATTTCAGTTATCCTTTAAGTTGATCCTTTTAAGATCTTCTATTATTTACATAAAAAGTCACTGTTAAATTGTACCTCCGTGTGATAAGTACAAGAAATAAGTGCAAAGAGCTGCCCTTTTAAAAGAAAATAATAACACCAAATTAACTCTCTTAATTTTTAAAAATTGTGCGAAATACCACTTCACATGTGTGGTGTAATGCGCGCGTCAATTTTTCACACTTTTTAAATTATTATTATTATTTTTTATTTCACAACCTTTGGATGTTATCTAATATAAACCGATGGTTCATATTTTTTTTCGTAATCTATTTTAGGTAAACGAATCCGATCAACTGATGTAGACGTACAACATCTAATAAATTACACTGTTTTCCCGACAAAATTTTCCTGTGATATTTCTAATGTCACTTCCAACTGTATTAAAAAGATTTTTGGAAGTTAATACCGTCGAAAAGTTTAAAAATTTGTTTGAAATTTCAATCTAAAGTCAGGTTCTCTGACCGAATTTTTGAATTTCAATTCCCACCATTTAATTTATTCTCCTACCTAGTTTAATTCCTTTACATTAAATTTTCAAATTATTTTATCAAAAAATACTTAGAAACTTTTTTCATATAAAATATTTGAAATGTTTATGTATTATATCCTCTAGATTATTTCAAGAAAAATATATTTTTTCGTCTCTTATCAACAGTATCCAATTTTTGTCTCTTTTATTTCACGAGTGACATTTTTGGTCCCTAAAGTTATCAACTCTGGATAGAGTTGGTCCTATTTGTTACTTCTCAAACAAAACCAACAGAGTTGTGCACAAGAGGGGCATGCTACTGTGGGAAAATAAGTTGGTTTTGGCCGCAAATTTTCTGCTATTAATATGTACCTAATTTTTTCCGCCAAATCAAGCATATTAAACACCCCCATACTCATGTTTTCATGAGTATTTTTGTTATTTTTGAGAGGATACAACAATTAGGATTTACTCTGTTAAAATTGGGAATATAAGAAGCAAATGTGTAACTCGTGAAACAAGCACAACAAAGAAGTGGCCAATAACTAAGAAAAAAATGGATGATAAAATCAACATCGAGCTAATTCGCAAGTAAAATTCTTACTGTTTAGCAATGAATTCCACTATTTTGCAAGGAATACATGTCGTTTCTATTATTTCTTTTGATGAAGGGGACCAAAATCATTTCTGTAATATTGTTGAGTAACCAAAATCGTAACATTTCAAATTATTTTCAATAAAAATAAAAATGGAATACGAACTAAAAACATAAAACACTTCAACGGCCATCTCCTATTGCAAATATCTTTCCAAAATCATACAAACCAAAATCCGCAAATAAAACATTTGCAATCGGTCAAAAATTCCCTTTCAGGTAATGTTGTGCGTACGCCTAACTGTTGATAAAATAAATCAAGTTGTCAAAAATCCATCAATATTTTTCTGAGTATATTTTCCACCAAACAAATCATTGGAAATATGAGTACATAGATTTCTAATTAATTAAGAACACATTATATAATTGAAATCATTTTTTATAAACTATAGATTCTATTTTAATCTTTGTAACACATAATATATACAAAATATTTGTACAATTTTTTTTAAAATAAAACAGGTGATATATTCTTTCCATTTGATGGCTTACATATATACATATGGATTAAATGCGATAAGATTTAAAATAAAAATCACATCCACCGTAAAAATAGTGCATTGTTTGAAAACAATCATGCATTACATATATGGTAAAAACTTCAATACAAATTCAATCTACTATATAACGATTGCACTGATTAAAAACAATGTATAGTTTAAATGTAATACCATTAAAAATACATAATACAATCTATTATCCAAATCGCGTTATTATTAAAAACATTGCACATATTAAATGCAATGGATATTACAATAATAAATCCAATCTAATATACAACTTGTGTATCGATTGAAAATAATGTGTATACCCCACGTGTACGAACATGCAAGATGGTTTCATATATACTTTGGTAACTGAATAAATTCCTATTCCATATACTAGTGGGGTGAAATTTACTCCTAGGAGAGGGGTTTACAATAGTTCACTATAAAAACCAACACCTCGCTCCAAGATTTTTCACCACCTCAAAAAATTTAACCAGACATCCCCAGTCATGTCAAGAGCATATTTCTTAGTCCTTTTGCTTGGTGCGCTTTTGGCAACCTCAGCCATCGCCAACGACAAATTTGACAACGAGCAAGAGCTGCACAAGCGCAAGCCACATCATCCACCTAGGCATGCACCAGCACCAACACCAAAGCCTAGTTCACCACATCCACATGTATCGGATAATGATGTTGAATTTGACGAGGAAATAAATGAGATCGAACTAAAGCAAAATCGACAACATCCACATAAACATGCACCAGCACCAACACCGAAGGCCAATTCAAAAATATCGGACGATGTGGAGGAATTTAATCAAATCAAGCGCAAACACAAGCCATCTCACCCGCCTTCAAGTGCACCAGCACCGTCGCCAAAGCACAAGAAGCAACCCCCTTCTAGATCTAACTCATTTGGGTTTTTTTAGATTTACTGGAAAAAAAAATGGGTTGTTGCTCAATGAAAATGTGACTAGAACTTAGGTTGTTATTTGTCGTTCAGCTGCTACTGCCACAAAACATTAATATATGAAAATTATTCAGATCATAAATTATCTTAGTGTTGAACAAAGATTATGTGAATTTCTGTATTGGTCACATGATAATTAACGCATAGATCCCATATGAATTGAAAATTATTCCATAGCAGAAAAATATGACCCACTTTTTTTGTAGTTGATGTCTTTTTTCCTTTAATTATTTCTTGATGAAATTTCGGTTATCCTTTAAGTTGATCCTTTTAAGATCTTCTATTATTTACATAAAAAGTCACTGTTAAATTGTACCTCCGTGTGATAAGTACAAGAAATAAGTGCAAAGAGCTGCCCTTTTAAAAGAAAATAATAACACCAAATTAACTCTCTTAATTTTTAAAAATTGTGCGAAATACCACTTCACATGTGTGGTGTAATGCGCGCGTCAATTTTTCACACTTTTTAAATTATTATTATTATTTTTTATTTCACAACCTTTGGATGTTATCTAATATAAACCGATGGTTCATATTTTTTTTCGTAATCTATTTTAGGTAAACGAATCCGATCAACTGATGTAGACGTACAACATCTAATAAACTACACTGTTTTCCCGACAAAATTTTCCTGCGATATTTCTAATGTCACTTCCAACTGTATTAAAAAGATTTTTGGAAGTTAATACCGTCGAAAAGTTTAAAAATTTGTTTGAAATTTCAATCTAAAGTCAGGTTCTCTGACAGAATTTTTGAATTTCAATTCCCACCATTTAATTTATTCTCCTACCTAGTTTAATTCCTTTACATTAAATTTTCAAATTATTTTATCAAAAAATACTTAGAAACTTTTTTCATATAAAATATTTGAAATGTTTATGTATTATATCCTCTAGATTATTTCAAGAAAAATATATTTTTTCGTCTCTTATCAACAATATCCAATTTTTGTCTCTTTTATTTCACGAGTGACATTTTTGGTCCCTAAAGTTATCAACTCTGGATAGAGTTGGTCCTATTTGTTACTTCTCAAACAAAACCAACAGAGTTGTGCACAAGAGGGGCATGCTACTGTGGGAAAATAAGTTGGTTTTGGCCGCAAATTTTCTGCTATTAATATGTACCTAATTTTTTCCGCCAAATCAAGCATATTAAACACCCCCATACTCATGTTTTCATGAGTATTTTTGTTAATTTTGAGAGGATACAACAATTAGGATTTACTCTGTTAAAATTGGGAATATAAGAAGCAAATGTGTAACTCATGAAACAAGCACAACAAAGAAGTGGCCAATAACTAAGAAAAAAATGGATGATAAAATCAACATCGAGCTAATTCGCAAGTAAAATTCTTACTGTTTAGCAATGAATTCCACTATTTTGCAAGGAATACATGTCGTTTCTATTATTTCTTTTGATGAAGGGGACCATAATCATTTCTGTAATATTGTTGAGTAACCAAAATTGTTACATTTCAAATTATTTTCAATAAAAATAAAAATGGAATACGAAATAAAAACATAAAACACTTCAACGGCCTTCTCCTATTGCAAATATCTTTCCAAAATCATACAAACCAAAATCCGCAAATAAAACATTTGCAATCAGTCAAAAATTCCCTTTCAGGTAATGTTGTGCGTACGCCTAACTGTTGATAAAATAAATCAAGTTGTCAAAAATCCATCAATATTTTTCTGAGTGTATTTTCCACCAAACAAATCATTGGAAATATGAGTACATAGATTTCTAATTAATTAAGAACACATTATATAATTGAACTCATTTTTTATAAACTATAGATTCTATTTTAATCTTTGTAACACATAATATATACAAAATATTTGTACAATTTTTTTTAAAATAAAATAGGTGATATATTCTTTCCATTTGATGGCTTACATATATACATATGTATTAAATGCAATAAGATTTAAAATAAAAATCACATCCACCGTAAAAATAGTGCATTGTTTGAAAACAATCATGCATTACATATATGGTAAAAACTTCAATACAAATTCAATCTACTATATAACGATTGCACTGATTAAAAACAATGTATAGTTTAAATGTAATACCATTAAAAATACATAATACAATCTATTATCCAAATCGCGTTATTATTAAAAACATTGCACATATTAAATGCAATAGATATTACAATAATAAATCCAATCTAATATAGAACTTGTGTATCGATTGAAAATAATGTGTATACCCCACGTGTACGAACATGCAAGATGGTTTCATATATACTTTGGTAACTGAATAAATTCCTATTCCATATACTAGTGGGGTGAAATTTACTCCTAGGAGAGGGGTTTACAATAGTTCACTATAAAAACCAACACCTCGCTCCAAGATTTTTCACCACCTCAAAAAATTTAACCAGACATCCCCAGTCATGTCAAGAGCATATTTCTTAGTCCTTTTGCTTGGTGCGCTTTTGGCAACCTCAGCCATCGCCAACGACAAATTTGACGACGAGCAAGAGCTGCACAAGCGCAAGCCACATCATCCACCTAGGCATGCACCAGCACCAACACCAAAGCCTAGTTCACCACATCCACATGTATCGGATAATGATGTTGAATTTGACGAGGAAATAAATGAGATCGAACTAAAGCAAAATCGACAACATCCACATAAACATGCACCAGCACCAACACCGAAGGCCAATTCAAAAATATCGGACGATGTGGAGGAATTTAATCAAATCAAGCGCAAACACAAGCCATCTCACCCGCCTTCAAGTGCACCAGCACCGTCGCCAAAGCACAAGAAGCAACCCCCTTCTAGATCTTACTCATTTGGGTTTTTTTAGATTTACTGGAAAAAAAAATGGGTTGTTGCTCAATGAAAATGTGACTAGAACTTAGGTTGTTATTTGTTGTTCAGCTGCTACTGCCACAAAACTTTAATATATGAAAATTATTCAGATCATAAATTATCTTAGTGTTGAACAAAGATTATGTGAATTTCTGTATTGGTCACATGATAATTAACGCATAGATCCCATATGAATTGAAAATTATTCCATAGCAGAAAAATATGACCCACTTTTTTTGTAGTTGATGTCTTTTTTCCTTTAATTATTTCTTGATGAAATTTCAGTTATCCTTTAAGTTGATCCTTTTAAGATCTTCTATTATTTACATAAAAAGTCACTATTAAATTGTACCTCCGTGTGATAAGTACAAGAAATAAGTGCAAAGAGCTGCCCTTTTAAAAGAAAATAATAACACCAAATTAACTCTCTTAATTTTTAAAAATTGTGCGAAATACCACTTCACATGTGTGGTGTAATGCGCGCGTCAATTTTTCACACTTTTTAAATTATTATTATTAATTTTTTATTTCACAACCTTTGGATGTTATCTAATATAAACCGATGGTTCATATTTTTTTTCGTAATCTATTTTAGGTAAACGAATCCGATCAACTGATGTAGACGTACAACATCTAATAAATTACACTGTTTTCCCGACAAAATTTTCCTGTGATATTTCTAATGTCACTTCCAACTGTATTAAAAAGATTTTTGGAAGTTAATACCGTCGAAAAGTTTAAAAATTTGTTTGAAATTTCAATCTAAAGTCAGGTTCTCTGACCGAATTTTTGAATTTCAATTCCCACCATTTAATTTATTCTCCTACCTAGTTTAATTCCTTTACATTAAATTTTCAAATTATTTTATCAAAAAATACTTAGAAACTTTTTTCATATAAAATATTTGAAATGTTTATGTATTATATCCTCTAGATTATTTCAAGAAAAATATATTTTTTCGTCTCTTATCAACAATATCCAATTTTTGTCTCTTTTATTTCACGAGTGACATTTTTGGTCCCTAAAGTTATCAACTCTGGATAGAGTTGGTCCTATTTGTTACTTCTCAAAGAAAACCAACAGAGTTGTGCACAAGAGGGGCATGCTACTGTGGGAAAATAAGTTGGTTTTGGCCGCAAATTTTCTGCTATTAATATGTACCTAATTTTTTCCGCCAAATCAAGCATATTAAACACCCCCATACTCATGTTTTCATGAGTATTTTTGTTAATTTTGAGAGGATACAACAATTAGGATTTACTCTGTTAAAATTGGTAATATAAGAAGCAAATGTGTAACTCGTGAAACAAGCACAACAAAGAAGTGGCCAATAACTAAGAAAAAAATGGATGATAAAATCAACATCGAGCTAATTCGCAAGTAAAATTCTTACTGTTTAGCAATGAATTCCACTATTTTGCAAGGAATACATGTCGTTTCTATTATTTCTTTTGATGAAGGGGACCAAAATCATTTCTGTAATATTGTTGAGTAACCAAAATCGTAACATTTCAAATTATTTTCAATAAAAATAAAAATGGAATACGAACTAAAAACATAAAACACTTCAACGGCCATCTCCTATTGCAAATATCTTTCCAAAATCATACAAACCAAAATCCGCAAATAAAACATTTGCAATCGGTCAAAAATTCCCTTTCAGGTAATGTTGTGCGTACGCCTAACTGTTGATAAAATAAATCAAGTTGTCAAAAATCCATCAATATTTTTCTGAGTATATTTTCCACCAAACAAATCATTGGAAATATGAGTACATAGATTTCTAATTAATTAAGAACACATTATATAATTGAACTCATTTTTTATAAACTATGGATTCTATTTTAATCTTTGTAACACATAATATATACAAAATATTTGTACAATTTTTTTTAAAATAAAACAGGTGATATATTCTTTCCATTTGATGGCTTACATATATACATATGTATTAAATGCAATAAGATTTAAAATAGAAATCACATCCACCGTAAAAATAGTGCATTGTTTGAAAACAATCATGCATTACATATATGGTAAAAACTTCAATACAAATTCAATCTACTATATAACGATTGCACTGATTAAAAACAATGTATAGTTTAAATGTAATACCATTAAAAATACATAATACAATCTATTATCCAAATCGCGTTATTATTAAAAACATTGCACATATTAAATGCAATGGATATTACAATAATAAATCCAATCTAATATACAACTTGTGTATCGATTGAAAATAATGTGTATACCCCACGTGTACGAACATGCAAGATGGTTTCATATATACTTTGGTAACTGAATAAATTCCTATTCCATATACTAGTGGGGTGAAATTTACTCCTAGGAGAGGGGTTTACAATAGTTCACTATAAAAACCAACACCTCGCTCCAAGATTTTTCACCACCTCAAAAAATTTAAGCAGACATCCCCAGTCATGTCAAGAGCATATTTCTTAGTCCTTTTGCTTGGTGCGCTTTTGGCAACCTCAGCCATCGCCAACGACAAATTTGACGACGAGCAAGAGCTGCACAAGCGCAAGCCACATCATCCACCTAGGCATGCACCAGCACCAACACCAAAGCCTAGTTCACCACATCCACATGTATCGGATAATGATGTTGAATTTGACGAGGAAATAAATGAGATCGAACTAAAGCAAAAGCGACAACATCCACATAAACATGCACCAGCACCAGCACCAAAGGCCAATGCACCACATTCGAAAGTATCGGATGATGTGGAGGAATTTAATCAAATCAAGCGCAAACATAAGCCATCTCACCCGCCTTCAAGTGCACCAGCACCGTCGCCAAAGCACAAGAAGCAACCCCCTTCTAGATCTAACTCATTTGGGTTTTTTTAGATTTACTGGAAAAAAAAATGGGTTGTTGCTCAATGAAAATGTTACTAGAACTTAGGTTGTTATTTGTCGTTCAGCTGCTACTGCCACAAAACTTTAATATATGAAAATTATTCAGATCATAAATTATCTTAGTGTTGAACAACAATTATGTGAATTTCTGTATTGGTCACATGATAATTAACGCATAGATCCCATATGAATTGAAAATTATTCCATAGCAGAAAAATATGACCCACTTTTTTTGTAGTTGATGTCTTTTTTCCTTCAATTATTTCTTGATGAAATTTCGGTTATCCTTTAAGTTGATCCTTTTAAGATCTTCTATTATTTACATAAAAAGTCACTGTTAAATTGTACCTCCGTGTGATAAGTACAAGAAATAAGTACAAAGAGCTGCCCTTTTAAAAGAAAATAATAACACCAAATTAACTCTCTTAATTTTTAAAAATTGTGCGAAATACCACTTCACGTGTGTGGTGTAATGCGCGCGTCAATTTTTCACACTTTTTAAATTATTATTATTATTTTTTATTTCACAACCTTTTGATGTTATTAATATAAACCGATGGTTCATATTTTATTTTCGTAATCTATTTTAGGTAAACGAATCCGATCAACTGATGTAGACGTACAACATCTAATAAATTACACTGTTTTCCCGACAAAATTTTCCTGCGATATTTCTAATGTCACTTCCAACTGTATTAAAAAGATTTTTGGAAGTTAATACCATCGAAAAGTTTAAAAATTTGTTTGAAATTTCAATCTAAAGTCAGGTTCTCTGACAGAATTTTTGAATTTCAATTCCCACCATTTAATTTATTCTCCTACCTAGTTTAATTCCTTTACATTAAATTTTCAAATTATTTTATCAAAAAATACCTAGAAACTTTTTTCATATAAAATATTTGAAATGTTTATGTATTATATCCTCTAGATTATTTCAAGAAAAATATATTTTTTCGTCTCTTATCAACAATATCCAATTTTTGTCTCTTTTATTTCACGAGTGACATTTTTGGTCCCTAAAGTTATCAACTCTGGATAGAGTTGGTCCTATTTGTTACTTCTCAAACAAAACCAACAGAGTTGTGCACAAGAGGGGCATGCTACTGTGGGAAAATAAGTTGGTTTTGGCCGCAAATTTTCTGCTATGAATATGTACCTAATTTTTTTCCGCCAAATCAAGCATATTAAACACCCCCATACTCATGTTTTCATGAGTATTTTTGTTAATTTTGAGAGGATACAACAATTAGGATTTACTCTGTTAAAATTGGGAATATAAGAAGCAAATGTGTAACTCGTGAAACAAGCACAACAAAGAAGTGGCCAATAACTAAGAAAAAAATGGATGATAAAATCAACATCGAGCTAATTCGCAAGTAAAATTCTTACTGTTTAGCAATGAATTCCACTATTTTGCAAGGAATACATGTCGTTTCTATTATTTCTTTTGATGAAGGGGACCAAAATCATTTCTGTAATATTGTTGAGTAACCAAAATCGTAACATTTCAAATTATTTTCAATAAAAATAAAAATGGAATACGAACTAAAAACATAAAACACTTCAACGGCCATCTCCTATTGCAAATATCTTTCCAAAATCATACAAACCAAAATCCGCAAATAAAACATTTGCAATCGGTCAAAAATTCCCTTTCAGGTAATGTTGTGCGTACGCCTAACTGTTGATAAAATAAATCAAGTTGTCAAAAATCCATCAATATTTTTCTGAGTATATTTTCCACCAAACAAATCATTGGAAATATGAGTACATAGATTTCTAATTAATTAAGAACACATTATATAATTGAACTCATTTTTTATAAACTATAGATTCTATTTTAATCTTTGTAACACATAATATATACAAAATATTTGTACAATTTTTTTTAAAATAAAACAGGTGATATATTCTTTCCATTTGATGGCTTACATATATACATATGTATTAAATGCAATAAGATTTAAAATAAAAATCACATCCACCGTAAAAATAGTGCATTGTTTGAAAACAATCATGCATTACATATATGGTAAAAACTTCAATACAAATTCAATCTACTATATAACGATTGCACTGATTAAAAACAATGTATAGTTTAAATGTAATACCATTAAAAATACATAATACAATCTATTATCCAAATCGCGTTATTATTAAAAACATTGCACATATTAAATGCAATGGATATTACAATAATAAATCCAATCTAATATACAACTTGTGTATCGATTGAAAATAATGTGTATACCCCACGTGTACGAACATGCAAGATGGTTTCATATATACTTTGGTAACTGAATAAATTCCTATTCCATATACTAGTGGGTTGAAATTTACTCCTAGGAGAGGGGTTTACAATAGTTCACTATAAAAACCAACACCTCGCTCCAAGATTTTTCACCACCTCAAAAAATTTAACCAGACATCCCCAGTCATGTCAAGAGCATATTTCTTAGTCCTTTTGCTTGGTGCGCTTTTGGCAACCTCAGCCATCGCCAACGACAAATTTGACGACGAGCAAGAGCTGCACAAGCGCAAGCCACATCATCCACCTAGGCATGCACCAGCACCAACACCAAAGCCTAGTTCACCACATCCACATGTATCGGATAATGATGTTGAATTTGACGAGGAAATAAATGAGATCGAACTAAAGCAAAAGCGACAACATCCACATAAACATGCACCAGCACCAGCACCAAAGGCCAATGCACCACATTCGAAAGTATCGGATGATGTGGAGGAATTTAATCAAATCAAGCGTAAACACAAGCCATCTCACCCGCCTTCAAGTGCACCAGCACCGTCGCCCAAGCACAAGAAGCAACCCCCTTCTAGATCTAACTCATTTGGGTTTTTTTAGATTTACTGGAAAAAAAAATGGGTTGTTGCTCAATGAAAATGTGACTAGAACTTAGGTTGTTATTTGTCGTTCAGCTGCTACTGCCACAAAACCCTAATATATGAAAATTATTCAGATCATATATTATCTTAGTGTTGAACAACAATTATGTGAATTTCTGTATTGGTCACATGATAATTAACGCATAGATCCCATATGAATTGAAAATTATTCCATAGCAGAAAAATATGACCCACTTTTTTTGTAGTTGATGTCTTTTTTCCTTTAATTATTTCTTGATGAAATTTCGGTTATCCTTTAAGTTGATCCTTTTAAGATCTTCTATTATTTACATAAAAAGTCACTGTTAAATTGTACCTCCGTGTGATAAGTACAAGAAATAAGTGCAAAGAGCTGCCCTTTTAAAAGAAAATAATAACACCAAATTAACTCTCTTAATTTTTAAAAATTGTGCGAAATACCACTTCACGTGTGTGGTGTAATGCGCGCGTCAATTTTTCACACTTTTTAAATTATTATTATTATTTTTTATTTCACAACCTTTGGATGTTATCTAATATAAACCGATGGTTCATATTTTATTTTCGTAATCTATTTTAGGTAAACGAATCCGATCAACTGATGTAGACGTACAACATCTAATAAATTACACTGTTTTCCCGACAAAATTTTCCTGCGATATTTCTAATGTCACTTCCAACTGTATTAAAAAGATTTTTGGAAGTTAATACCGTCGAAAAGTTTAAAAATTTGTTTGAAATTTCAATCTAAAGTCAGGTTCTCTGACAGAATTTTTGAATTTCAATTCCCACCATTTAATTTATTCTCCTACCTAGTTTAATTCCTTTACATTAAATTTTCAAATTATTTTATCAAAAAATACTTAGAAACTTTTTTCATATAAAATATTTGAAATGTTTATGTATTATATCCTCTAGATTATTTCAAGAAAAATATATTTTTTCGTCTCTTATCAACAATATCCAATTTTTGTCTCTTTTATTTCACGAGTGACATTTTTGGTCCCTAAAGTTATCAACTCTAGATAGAGTTGGTCCTATTTGTTACTTCTCAAACAAAACCAACAGAGTTGTGCACAAGAGGGGCATGCTACTGTGGGAAAATAAGTTGGTTTTGGCCGCAAATTTTCTGCTATTAATATGTACCTAATTTTTTCCGCCAAATCAAGCATATTAAACACCCCCATACTCATGTTTTCATGAGTATTTTTGTTAATTTTGAGAGGATACAACAATTAGGATTTACTCTGTTAAAATTGGGAATATAAGAAGCAAATGTGTAACTCGTGAAACAAGCACAACAAAGAAGTGGCCAATAACTAAGAAAAAAATGGATGATAAAATCAACATCGAGCTAATTCGCAAGTAAAATTCTTACTGTTTAGCAATGAATTCCACTATTTTGCGAGGAATACATGTCGTTTCTATTATTTCTTTTGATGAAGGGGACCAAAATCATTTCTGTAATATTGTTGAGTAACCAAAATTGTTACATTTCAAATTATTTTCAATAAAAATAAAAATGGAATACGAACTAAAAACATAAAATACTTCAACGGCCTTCTCCTATTGCAAATATCTTTCCAAAATCATACAAACCAAAATCCGCAAATAAAACATTTGCAATCGGTCAAAAATTCCCTTTCAGGTAATGTTGTGCGTACGCCTAACTGTTGATAAAATAAATCAAGTTGTCAAAAATCCATCAATATTTTTCTGAGTATATTTTCCACCAAACAAATCATTGGAAATATGAGTACATAGATTTCTAATTAATTAAGAACACATTATATTACTCCTGTTAGCCGCGGTAAAACCCCCTAATATCCCTCCTGGCCGGACCCCTGAGATCGTCGGGTATCTGGACGGGACTTAGGCTGGTGAGCCTCGATTCTCCTATACCTGCTCTTAATATCTGTTTTGTCTATTCACTGTTAGTACGTCTGCTTATCTTGTGTTCTTTCTGTGGATGTTTGATAACTGATTTACTGCTGTTATTTCTGCTATTCCGTATATAGTGTTGCTCTTTATCTGTATAATCTTGTGATTTCTCTTCTGCCTACTCTGTTTCACCTTTTTGATAATTCTGAGTTTCTGTAGTGCTGTGTAAAATTTGTTTTTAAAATTTTACTGTTTTGGGATCTTTTTGTCTCATTAAACCCCTAGACTGTTTTTCTTCAAAAAATTTTTTTAATGGCTGGTTATAGCCTTCAACCATTTGACGGAAAAACCGACTTTTCTATATGGCAACAAAAGATGAAAGGCATTCTCATTCAACAAAAAGTTTTCAAAGCCATTGATGGCAAATAAGCTGAAAATATTTCTGAGGAAAAGAAACAAGAAAATGATGAATTTGCATATTCCTCTATTGTTTTGAATCTATCCGATACTGTTTTACGAAAAGTCGGAAAACTGGAGTCTTCTAAAGCTTTGTGGGATAAATTGGAGGAATTGTTTACTGAAATCTCTCTTCCTAATAAACTGTTTTTGCTGGAAAAAATTTTTCGTTACAAACTTGATTTGTCAAAAAATATTGATGAAAACCTTGATGACTTCACTAAGCTAATTCAAGATATTAAACTTGCTGGTGACAAATACATTGATGAATATTCCCCCATTGTTCTTCTAAATGCAATACCTGAATCTTATTCCGACGTGAAAGCAGCTATCAAATACGGTAGAGATAGTATTAATTTAGAAACTGTAGTAAATGGACTTAAGAGTAAAGAACTAGATCTCAAAGTTAATAAACCTAGCCAAAACCATTATGAGATCAATTCTGTTAGGGGTAGAACAAGATTCAGGAACTTTAATTCTCGGTATAATAGTAGGAGCAAAAGTAAAAATAAAACCAATAGGAGTAAGTCTAGACCACGAGAGACAAACCTTAGAGATGACAAAATTAGAGATAGACGATGCTACAATTGTGGAACCAAAGGCCATTATATAAAAGATTGTAGAAAACCTAGACGTGAGAATAGGGATAGAAATTATGATGATAAAAAAAAAATCAGTAATGTGTCTATTGAATCAAATGGTGAAGTTTTTGTTGTTTATGAAGCAAATTCTGTGAGTACTTTTGACATGCATGAATGGCTTATAGATTCCGGTTGCACATTTCATATGAGTCCTTTCAAAGACATTTTCACAAACTTGAAATATGAGCATGCTGGTTTTGTTTCAATGGCAAATGAGAAAAAATGTGAAATCAAGGGTCTTGGTGACATCTCATTATGTTTTGATGGTTATAAAATGCTTTTGAAAAATGTCAGATATGTTCCTGACTTAAGTCACAACCTCATATCATGTGCTGCTTTAGAAGAAAATGGTTTAGAAGGTAGGTGGGGCAAAGGCCTCATGAAAATTATGAAAGGCTCATTAGTGGTTTTCAAAGCTGAACGAAAACGGAATCTTTACATATGTACCGCATCTTACGATAACCTTGCTGCATCAGTCTCTGTGTGTGACTTAACTTCCTTATGCCATAAGAGATTAGGCCACATTAGCCAAAAAGGTCTTGATTTTTTAAAAAGAGATGGTGTCTTAAATGATAAAGTAGATAAACTGGACTTTTGTGATGAATGTGTTATGGGTAAACAACATAGAGTACAATTTCCTACCTCCCCATCCCCAAACCCATCTATGTCCCCATGTATTTTAGACTATATACATGCAGATGTTTGGGGTCCTAGTACTGTACCCACCCATGGTGGAAATCGCTATTTTCTTTCTATTATTGATAACTTCTCTCGTAAAGTTTTGGTTTTTCTTATGAAACATAAATCTGAAGTTTTTGAAAAATTCAAAAATTGGAAAATCTTTGTTGAAAATCAAACGGGAAAAAAGTTGAAATCTCTTAGAACTGATAATGGGCTTGAATTTTGCAACAAAAACTTTTCTGATTTATGTGAAGAATTCGGCATTAAAAGGCACAAAACAAATCCTTACACACCTCAACAAAATGGAATTGCTGAACGCATGAACCGCACACTACTTGATAAAGTTAGATGTCTATTGATTAGTTCCGGTTTACCGAAATCTTTTTGGGGAGAAGCTGTCTTAACTGCTGCACATCTTATTAATATGTCTCCCTCTGTGCCTTTACTTGGAAAAACCCCTGATTTCATGTGGAATGGAAAAATCCCTGATTTATCAGCTTTGCGTGTTTTTGGTTGTACTGCTTTTGTTCTTCAAGATTCTGATAAACTTGATCCTAAATCTCTTAAGTGTTTTTTTATTGGTTATCCTGAGGGTACTAAAGGCTATAGACTTTGGATTAGGAGTCAACCAGGGTTTAAAGTTTTAATTAGCCGGAATGTCACGTTCAATGAGAATGAAATGCCATGTCTAGCAAAAACCCAACCTATAGAAACAGAATCGACCTTTAATAAAGTCAATTTAGAGGATAACCAAGAAGGGGAGGAATTAGAGAACCATCAGGAACAATTAGGTGAAAATGAATAATTAGGGAACAACCAAGAAGTAGAATTTTCAGAAACTCAGAACCCATTAGATAACTATCTCCTTACTAGAGACAGAGATAGAAGACAGACTAGAAAACCGACAAAACTTAGGGATTTTCACACAAGCTTTAACACCGAACTTATAGAACCTTCTAGTGTCGAAGAAGCCTTAAAATCAGAAAAATGGCTTAGTGCTATGAAAGAGGAAATGAAATCTTTGAAAGACAATAAAACTTGGGTTCTTGTCCCTAAACCAAAAAATGCCTCTATTGTTGATTGCAAATGGCTATTCAAGATAAAACAAGAAAATCCTATAAAATACAAGGCTAGATTAGTTGCTAAAGGTTTCACACAAAAAGAAGGAATAGATTATAATGAAATTTTTTCACCTGTTGTTAAATACACCACTGTTCGCATAATACTTGCCCTCACTGCGCACTATGATTGGGAATTAAAATAAATGGATGTTAAAACTGCTTTTCTACATGGTGATTTGGATGAAAACATTTACATGCATCAACCACTTGGCTTTACTGATATCTCTAAACCTGATTATGTGTGTTTGCTTAAAAAATCGCTTTATGGGCTGAAACAATCCCCTCGCCAATGGAATAAAAAATTTGATGAGTTCATGTTATCTTTAAAATTCACTAGAAGCCAATATGATCACTGTCTTTATTTCAAGCATGTGCATGATTCCCCTATATTCTTGGTATTATATGTCGATGACATGTTAATTGCTAGCCCCAGTTTACACCTTATATCTACCTTACAAAGAGATTTATGCAAAGCTTTTGAGATGAAAGATCTTGGCAACGCAAAACAGATTCTTGGTATGAATATTGCTAGAGATAGAAAACAGTTTCTTATTTCTCTGAATCAAAGATCATACCTTTTAAATGTTCTTAAAAAATTCTCTATGGAAAATGCAAAACCCACCTCTGTACCCCTGGCAGCCCATTTTCAATTAAGTAAAGAGCAATGCCCCAAAACAGTTTCAGAAATACGGAAAATGGAAAATGTTCCTTATTCAAATTTGATTGGTTCCATTATGTTTCTAATGGTGTGTACTAGGCCTGATGTAGCCTACTCTATAAGCTGTCTTAGTCGTTTTATGTCAAATCCCGGCCCCCCACATTGGGAAGCCTTGAAATGGTTACTAAGATACTTACGTGGATCCGAGAACATTGGGATCATTTTTTCTAAGCATTCAAATGATACTCGCTTGGTTGGCTATGTAGATTCGAATTATGCAAATGATAGAGATAGCCGTAAATCCACATCATCTTATGTCTTTACTTTTTGTGGCTCATGCATTAGTTGGAAATCCCAACTACAACATATTGTTGCATTATCCACTACGGAAGCTGAATATATTGCTACTACTGAAGCTTTCAAAGAAGCTTTATGGCTTGATGGACTGATAAAAGAAATTGGTTTCTCAAAAGAAAAACTTGTTATCTTTTCTGATAGTCAATCTTCCATTCAACTGTGCAAAAATCCCGTTTTTCATGATAGGACTAAGCATATAGATGTAAGGTTTCACTTCATTAGAGATATTGTAGGGAGAGATGTAATCAAACTTGAAAAAATCAGCTCTGAAGAAAATCCTGCCGACATGGGCACCAAATGCTTGGCCGCTGAGAAATTCAGTAAGTGTTTAAAATTACTACACTTAAATCCTGACTAAATTTCTGCTGTCTTAAGTCTTCTGTGCTGCAGGTACACCCACGGAGAACTTGTTTTTGGCGATGATGAAAAAGACCAGATCCAACACCCCTGACCTACCCATTGGGTATTTGGTCCACGGTGGGTATGTTATAGATATGGCCCAAAACCGGGAAGCCCAAACTACAAGCCCACAACTCACTTGGAGGCCCACCCGACTACCCAATCCAACCCGACTACCCGACCCGAGTATCTCACTTATATACCCTCTTCTCTCAAAACCCTAATCAGTTTCTTCTCTCTCTCTCCCCTCTCCTCTCCCTCACTCCGCCGATTCACTCTTCCTCTTCTTTCTTGCCGGTTACCGAATGGCGGTTAGAATCGCCACCGTCCGGCGGTTTTCTGAAGCCAATCTAATGGCTTCAAGAAAACCCCCAAACGGTTGTGTTCCGTCGGCAGTTACTTGAGACTCTCTATAAAAGGGGATTTCCCTCTTCCCGCTCGGTGCGCGAACTGAAATCTGTTTTCTGATACTCTTTCCCCTTGCCATATCTCTGTGATATTCTCTGTGTGGTTTTCCGGGTATATTGACGGGTCTTTGTGATTCGAGGTGTTTCTTGGGTAGTTCGGGAGGTGTAGCCGTGAGTTGTGAGGGCTGGTTTGGGAACGGTACTTCGTGGTGACCGCGTCCCTTTTACTCTTGGATCTGGCTTTACCCTGAGCCACTTTCAAACAGTGTTTTCATATTTCCCTTCCGTTGTATTGTTTACGTTTCCGCAAGCTTTTCTTTTCGGGTTGTATTTTAAGGAGTTTATACTCCAACAGCGTTGTAATAGTTGATAGGGCTTCTCTGTGAAACGACGAGTACCACTGGAGGGTTATACCCTACAACTTCAATACAAATTCAATCTACTATATAACGATTGCACTGATTAAAAACAATGTATAGTTTAAATGTAATACCATTAAAAATACATAATACAATCTATTATCCAAATCGCGTTATTATTAAAAACATTGCACATATTAAATGCAATAGATATTACAATAATAAATCCAATCTAATATACAACTTGTGTATCGATTGAAAATAATGTATATACCCCACGTGTACGAACATGCAAGATGGTTTCATATATACTTTGGTAACTGAATAAATTCCTATTCCATATACTAGTGGGGTGAAATTTACTCCTAGGAGAGGGGTTTACAATAGTTCACTATAAAAACCAACACCTCGCTCCAAGATTTTTCACCACCTCAAAAAATTTAACCAGACATCCCCAGTCATGTCAAGAGGATATTTCTTAGTCCTTTTGCTTGGTGCGCTTTTGGCAACCTCAGCCATCGCCAACGACAAATTTGACGACGACCAAGAGCTGCACAAGCGCAAGCCACATCATCCACCTAGGCATGCACCAGCACCAACACCAAAGCCTAGTTCACCACATCCACATGTATCGGATAATGATGTTGAATTTGACGAGGAAATAAATGAGATCGAACTAAAGCAAAAGCGACAACATCCACATAAACATGCACCAGCACCAGCACCAAAGGCCAATGCACCACATTCGAAAGCATCGGATGATGTGGAGGAATTTAATCAAATCAAGCGCAAACACAAGCCATCTCACCCGCCTTCAAGTGCACCAGCACCGTCGCCAAAGCACAAGAAGCAACCCCCTTCTAGATCTAACTCATTTGGGTTTTTTTAGATTTACTGGAAAAAAAAATGGGTTGTTGCTTAATGAAAATGTGACTAGAACTTAGGTTGTTATTTGTCGTTCAGCTGCTACTGCCACAAAACTTTAATATATGAAAATTATTCAGATCATAAATTATCTTAGTGTTGAACAACAATTATGTGAATTTCTGTATTGGTCACATGATAATTAACGCATAGATCCCATATGAATTGAAAATTATTCCATAGCAGAAAAATATGACCCACTTTTTTTGTAGTTGATGTCTTTTTTCCTTTAATTATTTCTTGATGAAATTTCGGTTATCCTTTAAGTTGATCCTTTTAAGATCTTCTATTATTTACATAAAAAGTCACTGTTAAATTGTACCTCCGTGTGATAAGTACAAGAAATAAGTGCAAAGAGCTGCCCTTTTAAAAGAAAATAATAACACCAAATTAACTCTCTTAATTTTTAAAACTTGTGCGAAATACCACTTCACGTGTGTGGTGTAATGCGCGCGTCAATTTTTCACACTTTTTAAATTATTATTATTATTTTTTATTTCACAACCTTTGGATGTTATCTAATATAAATCGATGGTTCATATTTTATTTTCTGTAATCTATTTTAGGTA
Source organism: Sesamum indicum (assembly GCF_026168435.1). Taxonomy (NCBI): domain Eukaryota; kingdom Viridiplantae; phylum Streptophyta; class Magnoliopsida; order Lamiales; family Pedaliaceae; genus Sesamum; species Sesamum indicum. The sequence continues at coordinate 2,680,584 of NC_142667.1, read as the reverse complement.
AACGAATCCGATCAACTAATGTGGACGTACAACATCTAATAAATTACACTATTTTGCCGACAAAATTTTCCTGCGATATTTCTAATGTTACTTCCAACTGTATTAAAAAGATTTTTGGAAGTTAATACCGTCGAAAAGTTTAAAAATTTGTTTGAAATTTCAATCTAAAGTCAGGTTCCCTGACAGAATTTTTGAATTTCAATTCCCACCATTTAATTTATTCTCCTACCTAGTTTAATTCCTTTACATTAAATTTTCAAATTATTTTATCAAAAAATACTTAGAAACCTTTTTCATATAAAATATTTGAAATGTTTATGTATTATATCCTTTAGATTATTTCGAGAAAAATATATTTTTTTGTCTCTTATCAACAATATCATTTGTACAATTTTTGTCTCTTTCATTTCACGAGTGATATTTTTGGTCCCTAAAGTTATCAACTCTGGATAGAGTTGGTCCTATTTGTTATTTCTCAAACAAAACCAACAGAGTTGTGCACAAGAGGGGCATGCTACTGTGGGAAAATAAGTTGGTTTTGGCCGCAAATTTTCTGCTAATAATATGTACGTAATTTTTCCCGCCAAATCAAGCATATTAAACACCCCCATACTCATGTCCACATGAGTATTTTTGTTAATTTTGAGAGGATACAACAATTAGGATTTACTCTATTAAAATTGGGAATATAAGCAGCAAATGTGTAACTCGTGAAACAAGCACAACAAAGAAGTGGCCAATAACTACGAAAAAAATGGATGATAAAATCAGCATCGAGCTAATTCGCAAGTAAAATTCTTACTGTTTAGCAATGAATTCCACTATTTTGCAAGGAATACATGTCGTTTCTATTATTTCTTGTGATGAAGGGGACCAAAATCATTTCTGTAATATTGTTGAGTAACCAAAATTGTAACATTTAAAATTATTTTCAATAAAAATAAAAATGGAATACGAACTAAAAACATAAAACAAACTTCAACGGCCTTCTCCTATTGCAAATATCTTTCCAAAATCATACAAACCAAAATCCGCAAATAAAACATTTGCAATCGGTCAAAAATTCCCTTTTAGGTAATGTTGTGCGTACGCCTAACTGTTGATAAAATAAATCAAGTTGTCAAAAATCCATCAATATTTTTCTGAGTATATTTTCCACCAAACAAATCATTGGAAATATGAGTACATAGATTTCTAATTAATTAAGAACACATTATGTAATTGAACTCATTTTTTATAAACTATAGATTCTATTTTAATCTTTGTAACACATAATATATACAAAATATTTGTACAATTTTTTTTTAAAATAAAGTAGGTGATATATTCTTTCCATTTGATGGCTTACATATATACATATGTATTAAATGCAATAAGATTTAAAATAAAAATCACATCCACCGTAAAAATAGTGCATTGTTTGAAAACAATCATGCACTACATATATGGTAAAAACTTCAATACAAATTCAATCTACTATATAACGATTGCACTGATTAAAAACAATGTATAGTTTAAATGTAATACCATTAAAAATACATAATACAATCTATTATCCAAATCGCGTTATTATTAAAAACATTGCACATATTAAATGCAATAGATATTACAATAATAAATCCAATCTAATATACAACTTGTGTATCGATTGAAAATAATGTGTATACCCCATGTGTACGAACATGCAAGATGGTTTCATATATACTTTGGTAACTGAATAAATTCCTATTCCATATACTAGTGGGGTGAAATTTACTCTTGTCAAAACTATGGCCCAAATTCCGTAAAGCCCAAATCACTTGGAGGCCCACTACCCGGATCCAACCCACTACCCGAACCCGACCCGGTTATACTACTATATTACTCACTCACTAAACCCTAATCGGTTATTCTCTCCTCCTCACTCTCTCTCTTCCGCCGCTTCCCCCCTACTCTCTGTTTCTCTCATGGCTACCTCACCGCCGTCTCTTCCCTATTCCCGGCGGTTTTCCAAAGCCAATCCGATGGCTTTAGCGAAACCGCCTAACGGATTAACCACCTGACGGTTTTATGACTCTTATAAAGGAGCCCCACTTCTCCTCTTTGTGTACGGATGAAAAACCAGGTTTCTGCCTTCTGCTTTCCCTCATAATACGTTCTCTGTGAACTTAGAGTGTTGTGAGTTACTATGACCGGTCAGTTTCTGAGATCTTTGTGATCTGTGGTTTAGGGTGAAGGTGTGGTGGTGCAACCGTGATTTGTGGTTGGAGTTTTCGGGTCCGGTATTTTGTGATCGTGTCCCTATTCGATTGGATCTGGCTTTATACCCTGAGCCATTTTCAAACAGAGGTTCTTCATTCTTTCATTTCTGCTATTTCCTTTATTCAGTACTGTAATTTCATTATCTTTTTGGCCTGTAATTTTGTAAGGAGTTTTGTACTCCAAGTTGTGATGTAATAGTTGATTAGGCCTGTTATAGAAGTGATACCACTGAGGGGACACTCCCTACAGTGGTATCAGAGCTTGCGTTCTGATTCGTGCTGATTCTGGTGGCGGTAATCTCTAATAAACCCCTCCTTTCATTATCTCTTTATTTTCCTGTTGAATATTACTGTCATATCCTATTACTCTTATTATTTCTGTTTGCCGTGGTAAACCCCCTAATATCCCTCTTGGCCGGACCCTTGAGGTCGTCGGGTATCTAGACGGGACTTAGGCTCCCCGGTTTCGGCTATATCTGCTTGTGGTTCCTTGCTATTTCTGTTATCGGCTATATCTGCTTGTGGTTTCTTGCTATTTTCTGTTATCTGCTTTATCACCTGTAATTTTCTTGTTATTTCTGCAATCTCCTTCTATCTGCATATTTACTCTAGTTCTGTGATATTTTCTCTTGTGTTCTTCAGTGTGTATCAGTCCTCAGTTTTTTTTGTATATCTCCTGTTGGTGCATAATTTTCTTGGTATATATTGACGTGTTGGCTGTTTTTAATAATTACCTTGACTTTGCAACTTTGAACACTAAGTGCTTTCAAAACCTGTTTTTCTGAGACTTATCACCTGTTTTGTAAAAACCGAACCATTTCTTTAAAAATTTTTCAAAAATGATGGCTGGTTGCAGCCTTCAGCCTTTCGATGGTAAAAGTGACTTTGCTATTTGGAAACAAAAAATGAAAGGTGTTCTCATTCAACAAAAGGTTTTCAAAGCCATTGATGGCAATTGCGTTGAAACTGTTTCGGAAGAAAAGAAACAAGAAAATGATGAATTTGCTTACTCCTCTATCATTTTAAACCTATCTGACACTGTTTTGAGAAAAGTTGGTAAACAAGAATCTTCAAAAGCTTTGTGGTACAAACTAGAGGAAATTTACACTGAAACATCTTTGCCAAATAAGCTGTTTTTATTGGAAAAATTCTTTAGATATAAACTCGATTTATCAAAAAATATTGATGAGAACCTTGATGATTTTACTAAACTGATCCATGATATAAAACTTACTGGGGATAAAAACATTGATGAATATTCTCCAATTGTGCTTCTGAATGCCATTCCTGAATCTTATTCTAATGTAAAGGCTGCCATTAAATATGGTAGGGATAGTGTTAACATAGAAACTGTTGTTAATGGCTTGAAGAGTAAAGAATTAGACATTAAAACCAATAAACCTGGTCAGAACCAACATGAAGTCAACCTTGTTAGGGGTAGAATGAAGGCTAGGAACTTCAACTCTAGATACAACAGTAGAAGCAGAAGCAGAAACAAAAACAGTAGAAGCAAATCTAGAACTAGAGAAAACAACCTTAGAAATGATAGAATAAAACATAGACGTTGTTATAATTGTGGAATAAAAGGTCACTATATAAAGGATTGTAGAAAACCTAGACGTGAACACAGAGACAAAAACTATGATGAGAAAGAAACTGTTAATAATGTGTCTATTGAATCAAATGGTGAAGTCTTTGTTGTGTACGAAGCAAATTCCGTGAATTCGTTTGACATGCATGAATGGCTAATTGACTCTGGCTGCACATTTCGTATGAGTCCTTTCAAAGACATTTTTACTAATTTTAAGTATGAGCATATTGGTTTTGTGTCCATGGCAAATGAGAAAAAATGTGATATTAAGGGTCTAGGTGACATTTCATTATGCTTTGAAGGAGGTCATAAAATGGTTTTGAAAAATGTTAGATACGTACCTGATTTAAGTCATAACCTAATATCATGTTCTGCATTAGAGGAAGATCGGTTAGAAGGTAGATGGGGAAAAGGTATTATGAAAATTATGAAAGGATCTTTGGTTGTTTTTAAAGCTGAACGAAAACGGAACCTTTACATTTGCATTGCTACTTATGAAAATATTGCTGCATCTGTTTTTGAAAATAATAAGACCACTCTTTGGCATAAAAGGCTTGGACACATTAGCATGAAAGGTCTTGAATTCTTAGAGAAAGATGGTATTTTGAATGATAAGATTAACAAATTGGATTTTTGTGATGAATGTGTCATGGGAAAGCATCATAGAGTTCATTTTCCTGCATCCCCTTCCCCAAATCCATCTATGTCCACTTGCATTTAGATTATGTTCATGCCGATGTTTGGGGTCCTTCTAATGTGTCTACTCATGGTGGTAATAGATATTTCCTGTCAATCATTGATAACTATTCTCGTAAAGTGTTTGTTTTCTTAATGAAGCATAAATCAGAAGTTTTTGACAAGTTTGAAAAATGGAAAACTTTTGTTGAAAACCAAACTAGTAAGAAGCTGAAATCTCTTAGAACTGATAATGGCCTAGAGTTCTGTAACCAACAGTTTTCTGAAATGTGTGATAAGTTTGGTATAAGAAGGCATAAGACTAATCCTTATACTCCTCAACAAAATGGAGTAGCTGAACGCATGAATCGAACACTACTTGATAAAGTAAGATGTCTATTGATTAGTTCTGGTTTGCCTAAAACGTTTTGGGGAGAAGTTGTTTTAACTGCTGCACATCTGATAAATATGTCTCCTTCTATGCCATTATTTGGAAAAACCCCTGAATTTATGTGGAATGTAAAATTGCCTGATCTATCGTACTTACGTGTGTTTGGATGTTCTGCTTTTGTTCATCAAAATGTTGATAAACTTGAACCTATATCTCTCAAATGCATTTTTATTGGTTATCCTGAAAGGGTGAAAGGGTATAGATTGTGGGTTAGGAGTCAACCTGGCTTTAAAGTCCTAATTAGTAGAGACGTTACCTTTAACGAAAATGAGATGCCATGCTTAGAAAAGACTCAACCCATAGAAAAGGAAACCACTTTCAATAAAGTAGATATAGAGGATAACCAAGAAGGGGAGGGATTAGAGTATAATCAAGTACAAAATGCAGAAAATCTCGAAAACCTAGGAAATACAAACCCGGTAACCAACCCCTTAGATAACTACCAACTTGCTAGAGATAGGGATAGGAGACAAACTAGGATACCCTCAAAACTTAGGGACTTCCATACTAGTCTTAACACCGAACTAGGAGAACCTTCTAGTGTTGAAGAAGCTTTAAAATCAGAAAAATGGCTTAGTGCTATGAAAGAAGAAATGAAATCACTAAAAGATAACAAAACTTGCATCCTTGTCCCTAAACCAAAAGATGCTTCCATTGTTGATTGTAAATGGTTATTCAAGATAAAACAGGAAAATCCCATAAAATACAAGACTAGACTAGTTGCTAAGGGATTCACACAAAAAGAAGGCATAGACTATAATGAAATTTTCTCACCAGTTGTGAAATACACTACAGTTCGTATCATACTTGCTCTTACTGCAGATTATGACTGGGAATTAAAACAAATGGATGTCAAAACTGCCTTTTTACATGGTGACTTGGATGAAAATATTTACATGACTCAACCCTCTGGTTTTTCTGATATATCTAAACCTGATTATATGTGTTTGTTGAAAAAATCTTTATATGGACTGAAACAATCCCCTCGTCAGTGGAACAAAAAATTTGATGTATTCGTGTTATCTTTAAATTTCACTAGGAGTAACTATGATCATTGTCTTTACTTCAAGTATGTAGATAACACTCCTATTTTCTTAGTTCTATATGTGGATGACATGTTGATTGCTAGTCCTAGTTTACAACTCATTCATACTCTTCAAAAAGATCTATGCAAAGCTTTTGAAATGAAAGACCTTGGTAGTGCAAAACAAATTCTTGGTATGAGTATTGTTAGGAACAGAAATTTGTCTTCAATTCTTTTAAATCAAAAAACGTATCTTTTGGCTGTTCTTAAAAAGTTTTCCATGGAAAATGCAAAACCTACTACTGTTCCCTTAGCTGCTCATTTTCAGTTATGTAAGAGTCAATGCCCTAAAACTGAAAGTGAAACACAAAAGATGAGTAAGATCCCCTACTCCAACGTGATTGGTTCTGTTATGTTCCTAATGGTAAGCACTAGACCTGATGTTGCTTATGCTATTAGCTGTTTGAGTAGATATATGTCAAACCCAGGTTCCCCTCATTGGGAAGCCTTGAAATGGTTACTTAGATATTTACGTGGATCTGAAAATATTGGTATTAAATTCTGAAAATATACTGCACATGCACACCTTGTTGGATATGTAGATTCAAATTATGCAAACGATAGAGATAGTCGTAAATCCACCACCTCTTACATGTTTACTTTCTGCAGATCTTGCATTAGTTGAAAATCCCAGCTTCAACATATTGTTGCTTTATCTACTACTGAAGCTGAATACATTGCCATTACTGAAGCATTTAAAGAAGCATTATGGCTTAGTGGTCTTTTAAAAGAAATTGAGTTCTTAAAAGAAAAACCTGTGATTCTTTCTGATAGTCAATCTTCTATTCAATTGTGTAAAAATCCTGTTTTTCATGATAGAACAAAACATATAGATGTTAGGTATCACTTTATTCGTGATATTGTGGGAAAGAATGAGATAACTCTGGAAAAAATTAACTCAGATGAAAACCCTGCAGATATGGGCACTAAGTGTCTGCCCTTAGAAAAGTTCAGTAAGTGTTTAAAAATACTCCTGTTAAATCCTGACTAACATTAGTTGTTTTATTTCAGTATTTCAGCTGCAGGTACATCCATGGAGTATTTTTTTAGCAATGATGAAAATAAACCAGATCCTTAAACCCCTGACCTACCTTATTGGGTATTTGGTCCAAGGTGGGGTATGTCAAAACTATGGCCCAAATTCCGTAAAGCCCAAATCACTTGGAGGCCCACTACCCGGATCCAACCCACTACCCGAACCCGACCCGGTTTGACTACTATATTACTCACTCACTAAACCCTAATCGGTTATTCTCTCCTCCTCACTCTCTCTCTTCCGCCGCTTCCCCTCTACTCTCTGTTTCTCTCATGGCTATCTCACCGTCGTCTCTTCCCTATTCCCGGCGGTTTCCCAAAGCCAATCCGATGGCTTTAGGGTAACCGCCTAACGGATTAACCACCTGACGGTTTTATGACTCTTATAAAGGAGCCCCACTTCTCCTCTTTGTGTACGGATGAAAAACCAGGTTTCTGCCTTCTGCTTTCCCTGATAATACGTTCTCTGTGAACTTAGAGTGTTGTGAGTTACTGTGACCGGTCAGTTTCTGAGATCTCTATGATCTGTGGTTTCGGGTGAAGGTGTGGTGGTGTGACCGTGATTTGTGGTTGGAGTTTTCGGGTCCGGTATTTTGTGACCGTGTCCCTATTCGATTGGATCTGGCTTTATACCCTGAGCCATTTTCAAACCGAGGTTTTTCATTCTTTCATTTCTGCAATTTCCTTTATTCAGTACTATAATTTCATTATCTTTTTGGCCTGTAATTTTGTAAATAGTTTTGTACTCCAAGTTGTGTTGTAATAGTTGATTAGGCCTGTTATAGAAGTGATACCACTGAGGGGACACTCCCTACAACTCCTAGGAGAGGGATTTACAATAGTTCACTATAAAAACCAACACCTCGCTCCAAGATTTTTCACCACCTCAAAAAATTTAACCAAACATCCCAGTCATGTCAAGAGCATATTTCTTAGTCCTTTTGCTTGGTGCGCTTTTGGCAACCTCAGCCATCGCCAACGACAAATTTGACGACGAGCAAGAGCTGCACAAGCGCAAGCCACATCATCCACCTAGGCATGCACCAACACCAACACCAAAGCCTAGTTCACCACATCCACATGTATCGGATAATGATGTTGAATTTGACAAGGAAATAAATGAGATCGAACTAAAGCAAAAGCGACAACATCCACATAAACATGCACCAGCACCAGCACCAAAGGCCAATGCACCACATTCGAAAGTATCGGATGATGTGGAGGAATTTAATCAAATCAAGCGCAAACACAAGCCATCTCACCCGCCTTCAAGTGCACCAGCACCATCGCCAAAGCACAAGAAGCAGCCCCCTTCTAGATCTAACTCATTTGGGTTTTTTTAGATTTACTGGAAAAAAAAATGGGTTGTTGCTCAATGAAAACGTGACTAGAACTTAGGTTGTTATTTGTCATTCAGCTGCTACTGCCACAAAACTTTAATATATGAAAATTATTCAGATCATAAATTATCTTAGTGTTGAACAACAATTATGTGAATTTCTGTATTGGTCACATGATAATTAACGCATAGATCCTATCTGAATTGAAAATTATTCCATAGCAGAAAAATATGACCCACTTTTTTTGTAGTTGATGTCTTTTTTCCTTTAATTATTTCTTGACGAAATTTCGGTTATCCTTTAAGTTAATCCTTCTAACATCTTCTATTATTTACATAAATAGTCACTGTTAAATTGTACGTCCGTGTGATAAGTGCAAGAAATAAGTGCAAAGAGCTGCACTTTTAAAAGAAAATAATAACACCAAATTAACTATCTTAATTTTTAAAAATTGTGTGAAATACCACTTCACGTGTGTGGTGTAATGCGCGCGTCAATTTGTCACACTTTTTAAATTATTATTATTATTTTTTATTTCACCACCTTTGGATGTTATCTAATATAAATCGATGGTTCATATTTTATTTTCTGTAATCTATTTTAGGTAAACAAATCCGATCAACTGATGTAGACTTACAACATCTAATAAATTACACTATTTTGCCGAAAAAATTTTCCTGCAATATTTCTAATGTCACTTCCAACTGTATTAAAAAGATTTTTGGAAGTTAATACCGTCGAAAAATTTAAAAATTTGTTTGAAATTTCAATCTAAAGTCAGGTTCTCTGACAGAATTTTTGAATTTCAATTCCCACCATTTAATTTATTCTCCTACCTAGTTTAATTTCTTTACATTAAATTTTAAAATTATTTTATCAAAAAATACTTAAAAACTTTTTTCATATAAAATATTTGAAATGTTTATGTATTATATCCTCTAGATTATTTCGAGAAAAATATATTTTTTTGTCTCTTATCAACGATATCATTAGTATAATTTTTGTCTCTTTTATTTCATGAGTGACATTTTTGGCCCCTAAAGTTATCAACTCTGGATAGAGTTGGTCCTGTTGTTATTTCTCAAACAAAACCGACAGAGTTGTGCACAAGAGGGGCATGCTAGTATGGGAAAATAAGTTGGTTTTGGCCGCAAATTTTCTGCTAATAATATGTACCTATTTTTCCCCGCCAGATCAAGCATATTAAACACCCCCATACTCATGTCCACATGAGTATTTTTGTTAATTTTGAGAGGATACAACAATTAGGATTTACTCTGTTGAAATTGGGAATATAAGCAGCAAATGTGTAACTCGTGAAACAAGCACAGCAAAGAAGTGGCCAATAACTACGAAAAAAATGGATGATAAAATCAGCATCGAGCTAATTCGCAAGTAAAATTCTTCCTGTTTAGCAATGAATTCCACTATTTTGCAAGGAATACATGTCGTTTCTATTATTTCTTGTGATGAAGGGGACCAAAATCATTTCTGTAATATTGTTGAGTAACTAAAATTGTAACATTTCAAATTATTTTCAATAAAAATAAAAATATAATCCGAACTAAAAACATAAAACACTTCAACGGCCTTCTCCTATTGCAAATATCTTTCCAAAATCATACAAACCAAAATTCGCAAATAAAACATTTGCAATCGGTCAAAAATTCCCTTTCAGGTAATGTTGTGCGTACGCCTAACTGTTGATAACATAAATCAAGTTGTCAAAAATCTATCAATATTTTTCTTAGTATATTTTCCACCAAAAAAATCATTGGAAATATGAGTACATAGATTTCTAATTAATTAAGAACACATTATATAATTGAACTCATTTTTTATAAATTATAGATTCTATTTTATTCTTTGTAACGCATAATATATACAAAATATGTGTACAATTTTATTTAAAATAAAATAGATGATATATTCTTTCTATTTGATGGCTTACATATATTTACATATGTATTAAATTCAATAAGATTTAAAATAAAAATCACATCCAGCATAAAAACAATGCATTGTTCGAAAACAATCATGCATTACATATATGTTAAAAACTTCAACAAAAATTCAATCTACTGTATAACGATTGCAGTGATTAAAAACAATGTATAGTTTAAATGTAATACCATTAAAAATACATAATACAATCTATTATCCAAATCGCGCTATTATTAAAAACTTTGCACATATTAAATGCAATAGATATTACAATAACTTGTGTATCTATTGAAAAAATAATGTGTATACCCCACGTGTACGAACATGCAAGATGGCTTCATATATACTTTGGTAAGTGAATAAATTCCTATTACATATACTAGTGGGGTGAAATTTACTCCTACGAGAGGGGTTTACAATAGTTCACTATGAAAACCAACACCTCTTTCCAAGATTTTCACCACCTCAAAAAATTTAACCAAACATCCCAGTCATGTCAAGAGCATATTTCTTAGTCTTTTGCTTGATGCTCTTTTGGCAACCCCAACCGTCGCAAACGAAAAATTTCACGACAGGCAAGAGCTGCACAAGCGCAAGCCACATCATCCACCTAGGCATGCACCAGCACCAACACAAAAGCCTAGTTCACCACATTCACATGTATCGGATAATGATGTTGAATTTGACGAGGAAATAAATGAGATCGAACTAAAGCAAAAGCGACAACATCCACATAAACATGCACCAGCACCAGCACCAAAGGCCAATGCACCACATTCGAAAGTATCGGATGACGTGGAGGAATTTAATCAAATCAAGCGCAAACACAAGCCATCTCACACGTCTTCAAGTGCACCAGCACCGTCGCCAAAGCACAAGAAGCAGCCCCCTTCTAGATCTAACTCATTTGGGTTTTTTTAGATTAACTGGAAAAAAACTGGGTTGTTGCTCAATGAAAATGTGACAAGAACTTAGGTTGTTATTTGTCATTCAGCTGCTACTGCCACAAAACTTTACTATATGAAAATTATTCAGATCATAAATTATCTTAGTGTTGAACAACAATTATGTGAATTTCCGCATTTCTGTATTGGTCACATGATAATTAACGCATAGATCCCATATGAATTGAAAATTATTCCATAGCAGAAAAATATGACCCACTTTTTTTGTAGTTGATGTCTTTTTTCCTTTAATTATTTCTTGATGAAATTCCGGTTATCCTTTAAGTTAATCCTTTTAAGATCTTCTATTATTTACATAAAAAGTCATTGTTAATTTGTACCTCCGTGTGTTAAGTACAAGAAATAAGTGCAAAGAGCTGCCCTTTTAAAAAAAATAATAACACCAAATTAACTCTCTTAATTTTTAAAAATTGTGCGAAATACCACTTCACGTGTGTGGTGTAATGCACACATCAATTTTTCACACTTTTCAAATTATTATTATTATTTTTTATTTCACAACCTTTGGATATTATCTAATATAAACCGATGGTTCATATTTTATTTTCTGTAATCTATTTTAGGTTAACAAATCCGATCAACTGATGTAGACGTACAGCATCTAATAAATTACACTATTTTGCCGGCAAAATTTTCCTGCGATATTTCTAATGTCACTTCCAACTGTATTAAAAAAAATTTTGGAAGTTAATACCGTCGAAAAGTTTAAAAATTTGTTCAGGTTCCCTGACAGAATTTTTGAATTTCAATTCCCACCATTTAATTTGTTCTCCTTCCTAATTTAATTCCTTTATATTAAATTTTCAAATTATTTTATCAAAAAATACCTAAAAACTATTTTCATATAATATTTGAAATGTTTATGTATTATATCCTCTAATTCCCGAATTTGCCTAAAGTCCTTAGGCTTTGAACCCTCTACTGGTCTTTGTGTATTTAGTGACCTACAGATGTCTATTTTGATCCAATTCAACAGATCATTTTGGCAAATATTTTTTGTCCCACAAAGTGCCTTCACGATTTTCTACCTTCTCATGAAGGATTCATAAGTTAGTAAACTCAAATCATCTATTGCTAGACTCTTTCAATTTACCAACCTATTTATCCTAACTATAAGGATATGGCCTAACTTATGCATGATACTCTCTGTAAATTTTGTTCTTGACTATCCGTTTAGCCATTTGTTTTGAGCTTATATAATCCAATGAAGTACAAAAATTTATAACTCAGCAGACTCATTGTCAAATAAAAGAATTTTTTATAGATCAAGTTTGCAGACTAATTTGTCCAAGACATGATTAAAAGCTTGATCATGTTGGGTTACAAAATTATATGCTATTTTAATAGGAATACTAATGGCTAAGTCCACTTAGTATTATAGCTTTTGCTATAATGGCCTAGCCATCGCTATGTCTCAACGTTCTACTCCTTTTTATTACTGCAAATCATTTGCAGAAATGCGCTTCTAAAGCAAGTGTCCAGTACTTGGGAATAGAACGAGTAATCATTATTGCTCAACAAATGCAATAGTTTGGGTGGAGAGGAGTTCACAACACTTCCTCTTCCAATGGCCCTTGGAACTTTATGCAAACATCATGTGTAAATCTTGACTGCTGAACCATTTTCCCATTTCCTTTTACCCTTGCCCATCGAGGCGACAAGAGTGCTTAAAGCGCTTGTAGAGGCTGACATTGCTCCATCCTTCTTCCTCATTCGGCGTCCGACACTCTTGCCTTTCGCTTGAGGTTGAAAGCACAAGTTAACGGTCCAAAATTCAAGTGTATATGCACGAAAAATCAGAGTGTTGAGGGTGTGTGTGGTTAGTAAGAATTTCTACAACAAATGATATGAAATGAAATGAAAACAACTTGCACATATATATAAGTTCTTCTGTAGCGACTTTTGTAACAGCCTTTGGAACTCTTAATATAGCCCTGAAAAACCAGCCGTTAGAATATGTAGCCGTTATTTTGTACCCAACTTTGTAACACCCATTACAAAAAAAAAAAAAAAAAAGCCGTCTCTAATGTCACGGTTTTTGTAACACTATCTTCTTGTATATTTTCCCGAGGTTTTTCCCATTGTCATTGTAACGGCTCCTTATTTCACCAAAAAGTCATTACAAAAAAATAAGTTGTTACAAAAATCATAGCAAATTAGTAACGGGCAATAGAATGTAACGGTTTCAGGCACACCGAAAATGTGTACGGCTTCTATAATGGTTCTTGTCATTACAAAATAAATACATTTTTATTACCCCCTCAATAACATCAGCACGTCCAATCCATTACAAAACTGTTACAAAGGCCGTACATATTGTAATGGCCATATGGCGGTTACGGAAAAACCGTTTCTTGGCATTTTTTTTAGTGTAACCCAAATTTAATTAATCTCATCAATTAAATCTTAGGCTTCCCATCGCATGGTTTCTCCCATTTAAATAATCACATCATTTTATCTCTTGAATTAATTCCTTCCTTCTAGAATTAATTCATAATTACTTCTACTACTTCCCTGAGTGGTATTTTGTATGACTATGTAGGTTCGCCCTCAACTAGACTTGAACTTGTGTCAACACACAATTTAAATGACAAATAATTTTTCACAAAATTAATTAAATTATATTTAACTAATCGCTTTTGATTAACACTAAATCCCAAAGCACCCGTCACCATAGGTGGCTATCTACAAATGATCCATGGCAATAGAGAATAGGTCAAATGCCATGAATCTTAAGGCTACCTAGTGCCATATGAGTACGGTCCTCTCATCGACTATCTCATGGTTTTAGTCTAGGGAACGAAATTAGTCATTGATTCCCATCCTAGACTAGACATCTATGATTAATATTTCTATTTGTTGGAATAGTTTACCAAAAAGCTAACAGGATTGGTTGTTTTCTATTCGCTAATCTTTATCAAAATAATATTAAATTGACGAATGTGGTAAGAATGTGTTTGTTGTGCTTACCACTTAAGTAGAATGAGGTTTCAATGTACAACAAAATGCCCATAAACCGAAAGGTTAAACCCATGGAGTTGGATTGTGCATAGGTTTGGCAGCTATGAAACCAATTTCTAAATGTCAATTTAAAATGTTCCAACTTAAGGACCTTGAGACAGGGCATCGAGAGTCCTATTGAGACTTGCATAGGTTGTTGCTAGACGACCACCCATGGTAACGGACTATTTCTAGTTATGGGATAAGCGAAAACAATTATTTAAATTAGATTTAATAAATTATGTTGGTCACACACGCCTAAGTCTAGTTGAGAGTAGACCTAAAGTCACACACTACCACCAGAATGGGATGAAATTAATTTCAAATTAATTTCAAAAGAGTTAGATTAATTTAATTGGATTAAATTAATTCCTGAAAAGAAAAAATAATTGGATCATTTATTATGACAAATCCATTAGATGGATGACTTGAAATTTAATTAATTGAATTAATTAAAATTTATGTTAGCCATTAAAATTAATTGGATTAATTTTAGGCTTACCCAATTTGTAAACTCGATTTATAAATTGAAAGAGAGATATGGGCTTGGATCTTTTAATTGAATTAAAAGATGTGGAGGTTAATGATGGGCTTGTAATTAAACTAGATTTAATTAAAATTCATTAGACATGGATTTGATTTATTTTTAATTACGGTCCATTAAGCACAAGCCCAAGACCTATATGTGTGTATACGACTAGGTCATAGATCTACCACACATAAAAATCCTAGCAGTAGAGAGAACACTCACTTACACACACCAAATCTGTACACTCGATTTTCTCACTTCCTTTCCCTCTGTCTATGGTTTTTCTTCTTGATCTTGGAGATCGAAGAAAAATCAAGAAGATCGAACATGTTAATTTGACAACGATTGTTTATCTTATGCTCTTCTATGGTTGTTCTTGCTAGCGCGAACCAAAGATTATAATATATAATTGTGGGATAAATTGATAAGTATTAAGAAATTTAAATCAATTAGTAAATAAATTATACATTGAAATTTGAGTATATTCAAATTTGGAGGAATTAAAGTGAAGTTTCATAATATATTTAGAGTTAAATTGTATAATTTTAGATAGTTAAGGACTAAATTGTAATTTCATAAAAAAACTTTAAAAAAATAATAATAGAAGAAATAAATTTTAAGGTGGCAGCACGTAGGCTGCCACCAATATATTCAATAGTGTGGGCAAGTGGTGTTCATAGCACCACTTGATAAAAAAATAAAATATATTCACACTGACTAGTCATTGGAGTTTGAGTTGTGCCATTATTGTGAATAGGTGGGTCACCTGTGACATTTAAAGCCAAGACTTTTGTTATGAGAATATTAAATATGTCAATCTCTGGCCCAATTTGCAATTAAAATCTTGTACAGTTGGTTGTTGCGTTATTTTTCTTTGGAATTGTGTAAACAAGGACATCTGGGGAGAGTTATGTTATCTTTCGAATACACCTATTATCTCATGAGACGATTATATATTATATTGATAACTGAAAGTATCTTATAAGAGGGGTTGTAATAAGGAAAGTGTATGATAATTAGTGGTAATTAAGTACAATGTTGTAGGGGGTGTTACATTGGATGGTATTAGAGCAGGTCTACGTTTTTGGAGTGATAGGTTAACTATGAGATGTGCCTAATGATTGAATTGTGTAATGTAGGATGGCTTCTTAAGGTGCACGTGCTGACCCAGTAGCTAATAGGGAAAAGTAGGTGGAGTCTGCAGAGGGCTTGGTGGCACCTGCAAGTGTAGGTAGGGTGGAGGTTGGTCGAGAGGGTGTTGGTGCTGATGCTCCAATTCCTCCCGACAGTGCCCTAGTGGCAGGGCTACCACTATGCACAGATCTTTCAAATAGCTTTTCAGGCCCAAGCACAATTACTTGCACCTGCTCTAGCACCAGCACCAATAGTTCCTGTGATGGATCGTAATTATGAAAGAATTAGGAAGATGGGGGCTACTGAATTTGAGGATACCTAGACCCAGAGATGGCTGAGAGATGGTGTAAGAAAGTCGAGGACATGATGAACTTAGTAAATTGCACGACGGGGAATCGACTTAAGTATGTTGTTTCTTTGTTCGCGGGGAATGAACTGATTTGGTGGAGGTCAGTAAAGAGGGGATATGAGCCAAGAGAGATAACTTGGACCGAATTTCAGAGAGAATTTGACGATAAATACAAATCCAAGTTGTACTGAAATAAGAAGAGGATGGAGTTTCTAAATTTAGTGCTAGGGGATGATGAGATAATGCCAGAATATGAACTGCGTGTTGCTGCATTAGCCAAGTATGCACCAAAAACAGTAGCGAAGCAGGAGGATCATTGTTACAGTTTTGAGCAAGGATTACAGCACAAGATAAAAAGGGGACTGGCAATCAGAATTATAAATTTTAAAACTCACGTTGAATCAGCAGTTCGGATGGAAGAGGCCGTGACCAAAGACAAGAAGAAAGGGGAAGAAAAGAGAAAGTCAACATATACAATAGGGGAATCGAGTAGGTCGACTAAGAGAGGAACCAATCATTCATTTTCTACAGGAGGTGGGAACTTTTCACGTGGTGGTCCTGGTTTCTAAGGAAGTAGGGGCCGAGGTTCGGGGGACTGAAGGGCTTCAATAAAGGTTCGATTGAGCGCAGTTCATCTACTATGCCTTCTACTGAATCAGGTAGGGGAGTTGGACAGACTTATAGTTGGGAGTCAGCTTTCACACCGAGTTGTTCTATTTATGGGAGACGACATTTGGGACAATGTTAGGTCAGGTGCTATACCCAGGATTTGTTATAATTGCGGAGGTAGAGGACACATGTCTAGGTATTGTCCTAGTCAGACTGCAAATTTAGGTGGAACTGCGTTCAGTGGAATCCAAAGCCAAAGTAGTGTTGGAAGTAGTGGCAGAGGAGCTAAGAGAAGCAGAGGCAAAGGCACTGGCAACAGAGATAGTGACCATGCTATTTGTAGCAGTATGAGGGGAACTGGAGCACAAGTTACTCAAGGGCAGATCCAAGCAAGGATATCTAACAAGACTAAGGAGGAAGCCCCAACTTCCAATAACATGATATCAAGTACTATCTTGTTATTTGACGTTAAGGCTTATGTTTTGATTGAACCTAGCTCTAAGCATTCATATGTATCATCAAAGGGTTTGGTAGTGAATAGTGTTAGGAATGGGAGCTTTGTAAGAATTGGAGATGTAAATTTACCTGTGGATCTTGTAGTGATGGATCTAAAGGAGTATTTTGGAAATGGATTGGCTAGCACAACATAAAGCAGTGGTTGACTGTTATAAAAAGGAAGTGATGATTGAATCTTCTGGAAAATCGGAAGTAGTATTTGTGGGGGATCGTTAGGTAGTGACAATTTTCATAATATTAGCCATAGAGGCGAGACGATTGACGGTAGAAGGATGTGAGGCATATCTAACCTGTGTAAAAGACACCGAGAAGGTTATCCTACATTGGAGGAGATCCTTATAGTAAGAGACTTTCCTGAATTGTTCCCTGATGACTTACCAGGTTTGCCTCCATATAGAGAAGTATGAGATTTCTATCGCACCGTATAGAAACGACCACTAGAATTACAAGAGCTTAAAAACCAAATAGAAGAATTGTTGGAGAAAGGGTTTATCAGACCGAGTACTTCACCGTGGGGAGCACTTATGCTATTTGTGAAAAAGAAGGATGGTAGTATGAGATTGTGCGTCAATTACCGCCAATGAAATAGGGAAGCAATAAAGAATAAATATCCGTTTCCGAAGATTGATGACCTTCTAGACTAGTTAAAGGGGGCTAAAATGTTTTCAAATATCAATTTTAGGTCTGGGTATTGGCAGTTAAGGATAGCAGATAAAGACATACTAAAACAGCTTTCCGTACTCGTTATGGTCACTATGAATTCTTGGTGATGCCATTTGGGTTAACAAATGAACCAACGGCGTTCATGGCGTCGATGAATCGTATATTCCAAGAGTATCTGCATCAATTTGTTATTGTTTTTATAAATGACATCTTGGTGTACTTGAAGAATAGGGAAAAGCATGAGCAATATCTGAGGATAGTGTTACAAATTTTGAAAGAGGCGAAGTTGTATGCTAAATTAAGCAAATGTGAGTTCTGGGTGAATCAGGTAGTTTTACTTTGACATGTGGTATCTGGCGATGGGGTTATGTCTGACCCTTGAAAAGTGAAAGCTATCATGGAATGGAGAGTGCCGAAGAATGCGACTGAAGTTAGAAGATTTTTGGGATTAGCAGCGTATTATAGATGATTTGTTGAGGGATTCTCCATAATTGCTGGTCCTTTAACAAAATTATTGAGGAAGGGAGTAGTATTTCCGTGTACTAAACAGTCCCAACAAAGCTTTGATGAGTTGAAGAAAAGATTGACGTCCACTCCAATTTTGGTTTTTCCATTTGGTAGTGATGGATATGTGGTTTATACAGATGCCTCTCAACAGAGTTTGGGATGTGTGTTAATGCACAACGGAAAGGTAATTGCTAATGCATCTCGCCAGCTGAGGACTCATGAGTTAAATTATCCTACGCATGATCTGGAGTTGGCCTTGATTGTGCATGCATTAAAGATTTGGAGACATTATTTGTATGGAAAAAAATTTTAGATCTTCACTGACCATAAAAGTTTGAAATATATCTTGACGTAGAAGGAATTGAATTTGAGACAAAGGAGATGAATAGAACTATTGAAGGATTATGATTGCACTATTAATTTCCATCTAGGGAAGGCAAACGTCGTAGCAGATGCTTTGAGTAGAAGGAGTTCACATTAGCCAATTTGGAGAGCCACAATCATACATTGCTACTAAAGGTGAGATTTGTGAATATGAAATTAGAGATTGATCAAGTAGCGGGTCTGTTGGCAACCTTGCAACTTAACAGACTTTGTAAATCAAATTAGAGAAGCGCAGACTCAAGATCCTTTCTTATTATGGATGATGGAAAGAATAAAACAAGGTAAGAAATCAAAAAAATTTTATAAGAAGTGATGGAATGATGGTAAATGGGAAAAACGAGTTTGTGTGTTAGACATAGATGGGTTACAACAAGAAATTTTGCGAGAAGCTCATAATGCACCATAAGCGATGCATCCTTGTATCATAAAAATGTACCAAAAAGATCTTACTACTGGTGGTAGACAATGAAGAAGGATGTGGCTGAATTTGTGGGTAATTATATGACATGTCAACAAGTAAAGGCAGAACATTAGGCACTAGCAGGTAAACTTCAACCTCTATTAATACCAGAATGGAAGTGGGAAAGGATGATTATGGGTTTTGTCGTAGGATTACCGCGTACACTCAGGAAGCAATTTGGGTAATTGTGGATTGATTGATGAAATCTACTCATTTCTTGTTGATACGACTAGGTGATTCTCTAGATAAGTTAGCTAAGTTGTACGTTCCAAAAATTGTGAGATTACATGGAGTGCATATATCTATTGTATCAGAAAGAGATCCTCGATTCACCTTACGTTTTTGGGAAAGTTTATACAGGGTGTTAGGTACAAAATTATATTTCAATACTACATTCCATCCTCATACAGATGGGCAGTTAGAAAGAACGATTCAGACCTTGGAAGATATGATGAGAGCTTGCACCATGGAGTTTAAGGGTAATTGAGATGATCACCTATGTCTGATGGAGTTTGCATATAATAATAGTTTCATTCTAGTATCGGTATGGGTCCATACGAAGTTTATATGGAAGGACATGTTATAGTCCAACCTGTTAGGATATTGAGGGATAACGACAACTAGAAGGTCCTAAATTGGTGTAGAAAACAGTAGAGAAGATACAGGTAGTTAAGAAGTGATTGAAAGCAGCCCAAGATCGACAGAAAAGTTTTGTTGATAAACACCGTAAGGAGTTGGAACATGAAGTAGGTGATAAGGTTTTTCTGAAGGTATCTCATGGAGGGAAAACTTGAGATTTGATAAGGAAGGTTGAGTCCAAGATATATTGGACCGTATGAAATTATTGAAAGAATTAAATCACTAGCATATCGACTAGCATTACCAGTAGAGTTGTCACAAATATATAATATTATTTTATATTTCGGTGCTACAACAATATCGATCTGATCCTAGTTAGGTCATTTGTCAACCAAAAATAGAGATTCTGAGAAGTTGACATATGTGGAAGAGCCGACAGAGATTTTGGACAGAAGCGTAAGAAAATTGAGAAATAAGGACATGTCAATGGTAAAAGTGAAATGGAGTCATCATTTTCCGAGAAAGACGACTTGGGAGGTTGAGGAGCATATGACAGATAAGTATCCCTATTTATTCCATTGAACGGGTAAGTTAATTAAGTTTCGGGGATGAAATTTTTATTTAGAGGGGAGAATTATGATGTTCGTAGAATTTACATATAATTGAGAGACTAATTGATAACTATTAATAAAATTTAAATTTAATTATAAATTATAGTTCATGATTGGAATATAATAAAATTTGAATGGACCAAATTGAAATTTGCTATAATATTTGGGAGCAAATTACATTAATTGAAAAATTAGGTAAGACGTAATGATAATTATTGGATAAATAAAAAATGTATATTTATATATGTATGAAAAGGGGTGGGCAGCACATGGGCCACCCCCTACACATTTTAATTTACTCACACACACTTTACACAAAACACAAATTCACACATAATAACACACATTTACACACACACAATTGCGGAACCGAAAGCAGGTATGAAATTTTGATTTTAATTTATATTAATTTATATAATTATGTGATTAAATTAATCTATTTACTAAATATTTTTTATATTGTCCGATGTAGTATTTAATCAGAGAATTTTATGAGTTTGGATATTTAAAATATTGTCGGATTAAATATCACAATTTATATAAAAATACTAGAGTTAGTTTGTTAAATTATTAGATTCGATAGATTTAATCATTAATATTCAATTCCATTGGACCTACTAACCAAATGCTTAGTTATATGTATTGGTGTTTAATTAAATTATATAATTTCTAGGAATTGATAGAAAATTCATAGAAATATTAGAAAATTACATTCGACAAATATTATGGTTGTTAAAAGAAAAATAAAATTCTCGTGATAATTTAACTTAAGAATGTTATTAAAATGATACTTATAAATATATAAGGGGTTTGATTAAACGATTTCTTATGAATTAGTTGATAAATTAAATATATATACTTGATAAGCTTAGAACGTGTAGTTATTTAAAACAAAATGGAACACATGGTTGAACTTCAGTATAAATTAAATATTAAAAGATTGATGGAAAACTTACGAATATTATATAATGTTTTATTTAGAGTTTATGATATTCTCAATATTGATTATGTGTATAATACTTTATTATATGACGTGACAACAAAATTGAGGGTTAAGTAGTTTCTTGTGTTAATTGAAGCATTTTGAGATTTAAGGTAAGTATAACTAATTGGTTTATATATATATATATATATATATATATATATTTATATGTGTAGTAATATATATGTATATTGGTTGCTTATGTACTTGACTGTGAACTTGGATTTATATCCATATATGTGGATATGATATATTGGTTGTTTATATATTTGATAGTAAACTATTTGTAGGTTTACTTTGATATCGATGAAATTGTTATTATGTGTTTATGGGGTTGTATTGTACGGACGTGGGATAAATGATTATATGGTCGTATAATTGATTGGTGATTGAAATCGAATGGGAAAGTTAATATGAGAATTATTAAATAGAATTTAATAATGAAGTTAATGATGTTGTTGTTGTAAATTGGAATGAAAGATGGCTTACCTAATTGAGAGGGTGCATACTGCAATGGATTATGATGATATGATTAATGACGAATTGTGTGATGTCATTGATCAGTGGAGATGATGTGGCATATAATACGAGTTGTGTGCTATGCGATTTGATTGGTGATGAAGATATCATATGAGTTGTGTGATGTGTCGTATCGGTGTTAATAGGGAATCGTATGAGCTGTTTGCTATGTGATACTGAGTAAAAAAAAAAAAGAAATATTATGATTTAGATGAGGATGCTAGCCGGTAAACAAGGACATCTAGAGAGTGTAAATATTATCTTTTGAATATGTCTATTATCTCATGAAACGTTTATATATTGTATTGATAACTGAAAATATCTTATAAGATAGGTTGTAACAAGGAATGTGTATGATAATTAGTGGTAATTAAGTATAATGTTGTAGGTGGTGTTACATAACTAGTATTATCTATATACGTTTCATCTTCTCGTGATACTACTTTTATGTAAGTCTGTGATTCGTGCTAGAACTAATTTATATGGAATTGTATGAGTGGTGGATGATTTAAGTTGAATGATTATATTGTCAAAGTGAAATGAGAAAATACATTGAAATATTATATTTGTTGAATGATGTGTTGTTGGTGCTGGTAAATGAAAATGTGTCAATATATGATTTTATGTTACTAGCGGCTTACAAGAATGGTGACATATGAAAATGGGAGAGTGATAGAAATTGAATATAATTATGATATAAATACCCTTTGATGTTATTGAATAGCCTACGTGGCAAAATGATGTAAAAAGAGCTATGATGCAATATGAAAAGAGCTATGATGCGAAATGAGATTTATGAGCCCGTGTGGCATGTCAAGGGGATTCATTTAAACATTATATAATAAATGATAAGGTTGAGTTGGTGAAGAAAAATACTATATCACCTTCTAGTAAGCAGAGGAGTTTAATTGATTGTCTTGTTATGAGTTAGTAGCATTATGTAATAAATTTATCCTTAAGTTTGGGAATTAAATTGATTATATTCTACACATGTTGCTTATTTTGCCTTGTCTTGACTACATTTGATGTACATATATAGATGGTGTCAGTTATTACTTACTTAGTTGCAGGCACATTCCTCTACTCATATTTTTCAGGCGTAGATCTTGAAGTGTCTTCCTAGTGAGTGCTAGGTCCAAACCTTGCAATTAGCCAGATCGGATCAGTATGCATTTTCTCCTTAATCTTCGGTTAAAATACAAATAACATTTTGGATGTATAAGGAGGAATAAAAAAATATGGACGGTGGGCAAACTACTTATAATGGTTTACCTTGTGGTGTTTGATATGTGCATATATGTATAATCTTGTGGGTTGATTGTGTTTGTTATGACGTTGAGATTACGTGTGATATTTAGGAGATATATAGCAGTCGACGGGGCTATATCTCCATAAATATCATACTTAAAGTAAATCATATTTTTATATACATAAATCCACGAACAATATGCACACGTACTCTCATCGTCACAACAGACACAATCAAACCACAAAATTATATATATATGTATATATATACATATCAAATACCACGAGGGAAACCAATACAAGTAGTCCCCTACTCCTGGTCCACATTTTTAATTCCTCTTTATACATCCAAAATGTGATTTGTATACTGATGATTGAGGAGAAAACTCCATACTGGCCCGATCTGGCTAAGTGTAAGGTTTGGACCTAATCCTCGCTGGGTAAAACCTCAAGATCTACTCTTGAAAAATCTGAGTACAGGAATAAGCCTGCAACTCAGTAAGTAAATAACCAATACCATCTATATATGTACATCATATATAATCCAAACAAGATAAAATAAGCAACATGTGTAGAATATAATCAATTTAACTGCCAAAATAAAATAACTTTATCACATAACGGTAGAATTCATAAAAAGACAATCAATTAAAACTCATTTTTCCTAGTTTGCTTACCAAAAGGTGATATAATGTTTTTCTTCACCAAATCACCTTCACTATTTATTACATAATAATTAAATGAATCCTTGACATGCCACACAGACTCGTCAATCTAATTTTGCATCTTCATATTGCATCATAACTCTCTTTACATCATTTCTCCAGACAGGCTATTCAATAACATCAAGGGGTATTCATATCACAATTATATTCAATTTCCTTCACTCCCTCATTTTTACATATCACCATTCTTGTAAGCAGCTAGTAACGTAAAATCATATGTTGACACATTTTCATATACCAGCACTAACAACACATCTTCAACCAATGTAATATTTCAATGTACTCTCTCATTTTACTTTCACAATATAATCATTCAAATTAAATCATCCACCACTCATACAATTCCATACAAATCAGTTCCAGCACAAATCACATACTTACATAAAAGTAGTATCACGAGAAGATAAAACGTATATAGATAATACTAGTTATTTACTCACCTCGATCTTACAGCGCTTTTAATTAGCAAATAGGGAGTTGTTTAATCTTCTACTTTATCCCCGAATCCTATAATAAGCTATAATGAATATAACCAATATATCGATAATATTGTAATTTCTAAATAGAATATTAAATATTATTCGTACAATTTTCAACAATCTTTTAATATTTCATTTCTATCAAAATTCAAATCTTCATTCCGTATTTTTTTATCTAACTAAACTTTTTAAACTTCCCAGGTATATATTTAATTTATCAACCAACTCATAAGAGTTCATTTACTCAAACTCCTCATATTTTTATAAGTATCGTTCTTGATAATATCCCTAAATTGAATTATTATGAGAACCTCATATTTTCTTTTAATAAACATAATATTTTTCAAATATAATTCTCTAATACTTCTTAAATATAATTTTTGAATATTTTTATAAATTTTCTATCAATTTATCGTTACTATAGAATTCGATTAAACACCAATACGTTTAATTAAGTATTTGATCAATAGGCCCAATGAAATTTTAAATTAATGATAGTAATGATTAGATCTAAGAAATCTAGTAATTTAATTAAGCAAATAACAATTCTCAAGTCAAATATGGTATATAATTAATCACTAATTTAAATAGTTAAATTCATAAAATTTTTCGATTAAATCCTACATCGAATAATATGAATTATATTTAATAAATAGACTAACTAAACAATATATGTATACTAATTAATTAATAATTTACAATTATTAATTACGCACCTAAAAGATGAAAGAATTGTTGTCGAAGAAGAACAAAAATAAAAATTGCACTGCTCCAAAGATTAGCTATGAATGGATGAAAGGATTTTTGTCTTGTTCCCTAATATGTAAATTTTCTTTTTCTATTTTATCAAGTGATGCTATGAGCACCACTTGTCCACATTACTAAATATATTGGCTGCCGCCTTAAAATGTATTTCTTTTATTTTTTTTAAAGTTTTTAATCAAATTACAATTTAGTCCCTAACTATCTAAAAATTATATAATTTAACCTCAAATATATTATAAAACTTCAATTTAATCCCTTCAAATTTTAATATACTCAAATTTTAATCTGTAGTTTATTTACTAATTGATTTAAATTTCTTAATACTTATCAATTAGTCCCACAATTATGTATCATAATATTTGGGGCGTCACAATTCTCCCTCCTAAAAGTTTCGTCCCCAAAATTTTATTAACATATTGGCTCAAGGAATAAGTATGGGTACTTCTCTCTCATGTTCTCCTCAACCTCCCAGGTGGCTTCCCTTAGAGAGTAACGACTCCACTTGACCTTCACTACTGGTATTTTTATTTCTCAATTTTTTTATACTTTAATCTAGAATTTCTATTAGCTCCTCAACGTATGTTAGTCCCTTTACTATTTATATTTCCAGTTCATGTAGAATATGGCAGGATCAGAATGGTACCGCCATAACATGTGAAAGTGAAACACGTTATGTATCTGTGCTAATTCAGTTGGTAATGCTAATGGATAAGATAATGGTCCGACTCGCTCGGTAATTTCATATTGCCCAATATACATCGGACTTAACTTCCTCTGCTTACCGAATCTCAAGATTCCTCTCTATGGTGATACCTTCAGAAAAAACTTTTTCTTCTACCTCGTACTCCATCTCTCTGCAATGTTTATCGACATAACTCTTCTATCGATTTTGTGATGTCTTCAAATACTTCTTAACAGTTTGTATCTTATCTACTATTTTTTTGAACTAGTTCCGGCCCTTAAAGTTGCCTTAATCCCTCAATACCCCAATAGATTGGAATCCGCTATTTCCCTTTGTACAAAGCTTCATACGGGACCATACCAATACTGGAATGAAAACTATTGTTATATGCAAATTCCATCGATGGTAGATGATCATCTCAATTCCCTCTGGATTCAACTACGCAAGCTCTCATCATATCCTCTAACAGTTGAATTATTTTTTCTGATTGTCCATTTGTCTAAGGATGAAACGCCGTGCTAAAATACAATTTCGTGCCTAAAGCCCTTTGCAAGCTTCTCCAGAATTGAGAAGTAAACTGAGGATCTCTATTAGAGATAGCAGGTAGGAATACCATGTAGTCTTATAATCTCTGAAACATATAACTTATCCAGTTTATCCAAAGAATCATTTTGATGGATTGGTAAGAAGTATGCAGATTTAATCAACCTATTCACAATCACCCAAATAGCATCATGTTTCTTGAACGTATGTGGTAACCAATGACAAAATGCATAGTTATCTTTTCCCACTTCCATTTAGGTATGGATAAAGGATGAAACTTACAGTTGGTGCTTGGTGTTCTGCTTTTACCTACTGATAAGTTAAACATCTCCCCACAAACTTTGCCACATCTTTCTTCATTGTTGGCCACCAGTAATATGGTCTCAAATCTCGATACATCCTGGTACTACCAGGATGCAAGGCATACAGTGCATAATGCGCCTCGTGCATAATTTTCGTTCTCAATTCCTCTACGTTCAGCACACACATACATTTTTCGTTCAATAGCATACCATCTGTCTATATTACAAACTGATTGTTCTTCCCTTCTGGCACCTTGGCTTTCATTTTTTACAAATATGGATCCTTATCCTGTCAATCCTTAATTTTACAGCATCCTTAATTACCGATGCTAAAATGCACATCTGAGAGTAGTTAAATACTCCATGCTATAGCAAATCATACCTACAAGTTGGTCCACTATCTTTCTACTCAAAGCATCTACCACAATATTTGCCTTTCCAAGATGATAGTCAATAGTGCAGTCGTAATTTCCAATAGCTCAATCTACCTTCTTTATCTTAAATTCAACTCCTTCTGTGTTGGGATATATTTTACGCTCTTATAATCTGTAAATATGTGAAATGTTTCCCATACAAATAATGCCTCCAAATCTTCAATGCATGTACTATAGCTGCCAATTCCAGATCATGGGTCGGATAGTTCATCTCATGTGGTCTTAACTGCCTCGAAGCATAAGCTACAACCCTTCTATGCTGCATCAAGACACACTCAAGTCCTTGTCTTCAAGCATCAGTAAATACCACATATCTTCCATTCCCAAACAACAAAGCAAGAATAGGTGCTGAGGTAAGTTTCTTCTTCAACTTCTCAAAACTCTTATCACACATATTTTCCAGTGGAATGGTGCATTCTCTTTTAACAAATTTGTCAGAGGTTTCACAATCACAGAGAAATCCTTTACAAATCTTCTGTAATAACCAGCCAATCCCAGAAAACTTCGGACATCTAACACATTTTTAGGTGGTCCCCATTCTAAAAACTCTTGTCGGATCAGGTTGTACCCCTTCTTTTGAAACAATGTGCCTTAAGAAGGAAATTTTCTCCATCCAAACCTCACACATGTTATTCCAATGGAATGGTGCATTTTTTTTAACAAATTTGTCAGAGGTTTCACAACCACGGAGAAATCCTTTACAAATCTTCTGTAATAACCAGCTAATCCCAGAAAATTTTGGACTTCTGACACATTTTTAGGTGGCTCCCATTCTAAAATAGCCTTAACTTTTGTCGGATCAGGTTGTACCCCTTCTTTTGAAACAACGTGCCCTAAGAAGGGAATTTTCTCCATCCAAAACCCACATTTGCTAAATAATATTGGTGGCAGCCCACGTGCTACCTCCTTAAAATTTATTTCTATCCCTCCAAATTTTAATATACTCAAATTTCAATCTATAATTTATTTACTAATTGATTTAAATTTATTAATACTTATCAATTAGTCCCACAAATATGTATTCAACAAATATAAGTTTTCACATGTATTTTCTCATTTCACTTTTATAATATAATTATTTGAATTAAATCATCCACTACTCGTACAATTTCATATAAATCAGTTCCAGCATGAATCATAGACTTACACAAAAGTAGTATCACGAGAAGATGAAATGTATATAGATAATACTAGTTATTTATTCACCTCAATCTTACAACGCTTTTTATTATCAAATAGAGAGTTGTTCAATTATCCCCGAATTTTATAATAAGTTATATTACATATAATCAATATATCGAGAATATCGTAATTTCTAAATAGAATATTAAATATTATTCGTACAATTTGCAACAATCTTTTAATATTTTATTTTTATTGAAATTCAAATCTTCATTCTATTATTTTCTATCTAACTAAATTTTCTAAACTTCACAGGTCTATATTTAATTTATCAACCAACTCATAAGAATTCATTCACTCAAACCCTTCATATTTTTAAAAGTATCGTTCTCAATAATATCCCTTAATTGAATTATTACAAAAACCTAGGGGCGTGGATATCTTTAGAGAATCTCCACGTAGAGATCTAAATCCGAGGAGGGGAGTCAACGCTTGAAGCCTATTCACCAAATCAATGAGGGTAACATTCTCAGTTTAATTTTTACTCATTCCTTTGTTGTGATTCTTGGGCTATGTATGCAAGTAAATTATTTTAATACATCGAACACCTAAGAAAGATCAAGGGTACACCTCTTGATCAAGATTTATGTTTGTATGATTTTATTAATTTTTTTTTGCACTTCCTCCATGCTTGCCGGGTCGATCCGCTCCCTACACGATTGTGTTTCTCCACTTGATCAACGTAGAAAACCATTTTCATATTTGATCACTCGTTGTGGCCATAGACTCCCAGGAGCACAACACACATCAGAACGCACAGAGTATCGTTATCATCTCATGATAAGCAATGGACCTCTCTTGAAACTCACCAATCTTCGTACATGTTCTAACTGCACTGGAACAATACTTATAATAACCACATCGAAATATGATCATCTTTTACCAGACCCTAGATACAGTCATCCCATATATAAGATTGTATGAATTTGAGGACTAAACCCCATACTATCGGAGCCAAGGAGTCAAGTTATACCGACCAAGCCTCACAAGCTTCCATATGACGACGTCCCAAAAGTCAGTTCAGTCAGCTTGACAACCTTTGTTAATCACCCACTAAAATTACATAGACATCATACGTCAGTCGCCTATGAAATACGATACTCATCATATGGACGCGATATTTAGTTAAGTCTCAATAGAATCCTCAATGCTTATTCTTAGGGCTCTCAACTTGGAACATTTCAGACCCAACCCTCAAAAGTTAGTTCCATAGTTATCATCAAATGCGCAGCCCAACTTCATTGATTGATGAGTGATCTATAAGAGTAAAAACACCAAAGTAAGACCAAATGAATACCTACTCTTATTCATTTAATTCAATATTATAGACTGAAAAGAAATTGCTTAAACAGATTATAAAACAATAAATCTAATTCGCTTTTTGGTCACATATTCTTACATCCTTGTCCCATTAAATTTCCACCACACACCCCACCCCCGTCTCTAATCCAAGCTATGAGTTCGTGTCAATGACCCTTGTCAGAGTGTTGATTATGGTGTTAGCGTATCGATAAAAGGTACTTACCATTTCTATCAATCTCTTCTCATGGCCACTTCGCCACACTTATGCTTCTTAGCGCTACTACTAGTTCCTTTTGATGCACTGGATGAGTTGATTGGAGGATCAATATTCATGTTGATTGTTGGTTCGGGATTCCACTCCACAGTTGGGATATAGTAGTCTTGTGTTTCTTGTACCTCCTCATCTCTAGCGGCTTCTCAAGCATCATTAACATCCTCCACTATATACTTGGTTGCTCTATATTTTCCAAACATTTCACGCCATGCAGAGAAGTATGGCCATAATTTGAAATGCGTAGATTTAGCAGTGGACTATTCCAAAAATATTAAAACTTAAAAATTAGGTTTATTGAGTGGTGTCACAGTGAAACTGTTGGAATAGGTGACGAAAAACCAATTAGATTAGCGGTTTTAATAAACATCCAAGCAATCATTATTTAAGCAGTATTGTCCCAACGAATATGGTTAAGTATTCTTTTTTGGCACATGTATCTGTTGTGCTTACCAAATTACTTTAAGTACTGTTTTGACGTCATAACAGATGTCCACAGGCCACTTAAAAACCCATGTATTTGGGGACGCATTAGATGGCGGCTATAAAACCAACTATTGAGGGTTGGTCTGAAAAGTTCCAAGCCTAGGACCTCGGGACTGGGCATCGAGAGTCCATTTAAACTTGCACAGAGTATTGCATGCATTTGATGAGTGCTACGTTTCATCGGTGACAAACATAGGACGTCTATGTAATTTCAGTGGTTTGGTTGACAAGGTGGTCAACTGACTGAACTAACTCACGGTGATTGTCATATGGAAGCCTTGGAGGCTTAGTGGGTAGACTTGAATTCCTAACTTCATAGTACGGGAGTAGTCCTCAGACTTGAGAAATCACGACAGTCACGTGCATACAACGATTATATCTTGGATCTATCGAAATGACAAGGGGCTGAATCTCAGCGGATCGTGGCAGCAAGGCCACTCTGCCGCTTACAATACCCCGTCGTGTATTTAAGTCATCTGTAAAGGATTCTACCCGCCGCTCGATGGGAATTGTACTTCAAGGCGGCCAGCGCGACTCGTCCGCCGCGATGGCTTGGCCAACGACACGTGCCCTTGGGGGCCCAGGGGCCCCTACTGTGGGTCGGCAAGAGAACGGCGGGCGTACGCGTCGCTTCCAGCCCGGATTCTGACTTAGAGGCGTTCAGTCGTAATCCAGCGCACGGTAGCTTCGCGCCACTGGCTTTTCAAGCAATGACCAATTGTGCGAATCAACGGTTCCTCTCGTACTAGGTTGAATTACTATTGCGACATTGTCATCAGTAGGGTAAAACTAACCTGTCTCACGACGGTCTAAACCCAGCTCACGTTCCCTATTTGTGGGTGAACATGAGAGGTGATTGTGTCACAGACATGATCATCACAAGCCTTGTTAGTGCAGTCGGAGTATGTAACAAGGACGGTGAGTTCCGAGAAGAGGATCCGTCCACTGTCAGTATGTGATAGAGGTATCTCCTATGCACTTGGAGATGTGTTCATGCTTTATGAATCTGTGGCCACAGCCGTTGATCGAATAGGAAAAGGAGGTTCCTATATCGAGACACTTAGCATAATGCAATTTTAAATATTAAGTATAGATGCCTAATCTAAGATGGGAACCGACACCTAATTTCATGCCCTAGACTAAGCAGGGAGATGGTAGACGAAAAGACCGTACCCGTATGGACTCGAGAGCCTAAACGTTCACACGGTAATTCACTTAGTCTCTAATGCCCTGGACCATTGCTAGACGGCCACCCATGGTGACAGACTTTTTTTATTAAGGGTTAATCAAAATTGTTAAATTAAATTCAATTTAATTAATAATAGTGTAAGAACTAGCCCAAGTCTAGCTGAAAGGTGAACCTAAAGAGTCACACACAAATCACCAAAAAGGAACAAGGAATTAATTTGGAATCAATTCCACAAGTAATTAGATTATTTACAAAGAGAGATCCATTGGATGAAAAAGGGCCCAAGAATAAATTAATGGCACTAATTTATATTGGGTTTGTCCTTATAACTTAATAAGATGGATTTTATTCAATAATAAGGATAATTTGGGCTTATGTATTTAATTAGATTAAATACAAGTTGGGCTCAATAAAATTGGATTTAAAAATTCATTGGGCTTGTAATTTTAAGGGTAAAAATCGGCGAAACCCATTATTTTGAGCCCATAGAAAATTCTATAAAAAAAAGTAAATGGCTAGCACATTGTAATTTTGGAAAGTACAATTCTAACCATTTCGGGGACCTCTTTATTTGGAATAAAGAGAAATGTGCCTTGTAGACAATAGAATGTATTTAGAAGCATTCTTAATTATCAAAGGTATATATATGAAATATAATAATTATAATCATTATTATACAACAAAAAAAAATTCCCTCTTCTCTTCATAGCTCTCCGCCGCCCCCTTCTCTCTCTAGTACTAGGTGCGTTTTTCTCTTCTTCTCTTCTAGCAAAGAGGACGTAAAGATCCCGACTCCAGTTGGTGTGGACGAATTAGAGGCCTGCTATGTTGGAGCCTCAAGTAAAGAGCATTTCAAACGACCGTGAAAAACGAAGGTATCATTTTTTACCCTAATATTTTCTGTTTTGATGATTATACATCAACACCATGTTTGTTTTTTATTTTTTTAGTATATAGAACACCCGGAAACTCCAAGGGTACACCCCTTGGATTCATTTAATTTTTATTGTTACGCAATTTTATTTTATCGCTTTCACTAGCGCGTTCTCGGACCGTACCATGCGATCCTTCATAAACATATAGATGTAAGAACGAAAAAATTAGCTATATTTAATTTTGATTTAATTTACCTTAACGTATTCATCCCAGATGTGATTCTCGTCAACGACATCATTTTCTTACTCTCATCCCTTCCAAATCCACTTTTAGACATCATACTTATCACCATGTTGTATTGCTTTTTCCATATATGGATTTCTGAGTTAATATAGGGCTCCACTCAAATGTAGGAGTTTGAAAAAGCATTCAGCACGTGGCCCTCAAGTTGTAGCCGATACCCGTTTCAAAATCCATTATCGCACTTTCAACCACTAGTTATTATTGACTTAAGTGCATTGAGATTACCCCCTCCTCCCTAGCAGTCCAAGTATGCCGACTACCACACTTTTCCTTCGTTGCACCATGACAACGAATCAAATTGTTATCGTCATTGTATGGTCGTTGTAATACAACACTGATGCTATGTTCAGTACTTTTCAAAATCATCGAAATAATTAAAATAAATATGTTTAACCCGGGAAAATATTTCAAACAAGTATATTGTTGTATCTACTAAAGTTACATATTCAAAACACATAAGAAGAAGGCTTGTAGAGAAATATGTGGAATGAAAAAAGTTATTTAATAATTTGATCAATTGAAACACAATAGACATTAAACATGTGGGAAAAACAATTGAACATTCATAATTAATATTTCGGCAAAAATGCAAGCAATCCTCTTGTGATATTGCAAATGAGCAAATTACCCCCTTATAAAAAAATAAATAGCAATTTACCTCCCTGTATATTTTAAAATACAATAATTTATCCCCCTATGATTTTTAAAATGACGCAATTTACCTCCCTGTATAAGGGGGTAAATTGTTTTATTTTAAAAAAGTACAGGAAAGTAAATTGCTATATTTTTTTCATAGGAAGTAATATGCTCATTTTTAATATCATAGGGGGATAAATTGCTATTCACCCTTAATATTTCTAAAACCATAACATGAAAATTGAAAAGATGCTAACCAATGTTCAACAAATTAAAATATTACAACCAACATGTCAAATAAAGGTGCTAGCATTACAGCAATTGTAAATACTATTTCTCGGTTATGTAATCAACATTAGAAAGACCAAAATCAACTATTGTGAGTCAACCACTCATTATATATAGTCGTTGTCAATCATCTCGCCAATTTGTCCAAGTGGGGTTTGTATCAATTGTTGGAATAGATTCAGCATTTGAGCTACGGATGGGTTTGTTTGTTTAAGGAATTTCTAGTTCAATCGGATATCCGAAATCTCATTAGGAATGAAATTGTGCAGTAAGCAGCAAGCTATGATAATTTTATTTTGCACTTCAATAGGATAGAAAGACTGACTTCTCTATATACCTCATCGGATTTTTAACAAATCAAACATATGCTCGATAAAATTCCTAACAAAAGGGTGGTTCAAGCTAAGGGTGTAAATGGGCCGAGCTCTAGTCGAGCTCGACAAAAATTCTGGGTCGAGCTCGAGCTCGAGACCCAATACCCAGAAGTAGATGGGGTTTTAGTGAACACAAAATCAGTGAATGGATTAAAGGATTTAAAGGTGTGGATTTCAAATTTAAATCTATTTTTTCTTTCATTTATTATAAAGCATAATAGGTACATAATAATTATTTAGGGATAATACATAAATTATAATTACTTATATAGAAAATTATAAATATTGATAATATTATATTTGAGTCTAAGCTATTTCAATTAATTAGCTTGAAAATTTGCCTTCTATAGTTCTCACCGTTTCTTCTGAAGTCGCGGAATTGGGTCAGCGGGTTCCCATGTCCAGGTGTCAAAAAGCGCTTTTGGCAATTCTATTCCTTTTCCGTTTCATATTCTTCTGTTCGTCAGTGCGTCAAATTTGATGGCGAAACCGGCAGCCGATTCGCGAAGCAACAGAGCGGCGGTTCAGGCCACAAACGACGACGCCTCCGCCAGCAAGCTGTACGTTCTCCTCGTTTCTCTCGTGCCTTTGTTTTCTGTTTCATGGTGATGCCATTTTATTCATATGTAAATTGAGATTTGAGATAATCATACTCGTGTTACATTATACGGTGAAACTCTGAATTAGAGGGTGTGGCAGGAATATAATCCAAGGAGTTTGAAGCGGAAGGATTGTAATTGTGTGATTATATGTTTTAGGTTTTCCCTTTTCTCCTTATGCCGGGTATCTTCAGTTTAATGCAGTTAAGGTCTGGATTCTGATTCTCCCAAGGGCAGAATAATGTTATGATTTTCTTTTTCTCTTTATTTTGGTTGAGCACTTGAAAGCTGTTCTGATAAGATGACGTAAGTTAACTCGAATTTGGGTGGATTAATTTGGCTAATCTGCGGCAGTTTTTAGCATGAGGAAATGGTACTTGCATATTTCATTTGAAATGAAGAATTTTCTTCTCTTGAATAGGGTCCATTTGAATAAGAAATGGTAGTCATTGAAGATATACTGATAAGCCATGTATTCTGATGCTACTGAGACACAACATGGTTCGCCCAACTTGACTTCCTAAATAATTGCAAAAGTCAGATCTATGTGTTGTCGTGATGGTTATGAATGTCGATCTCGACCATGCTGTGTTTAGTTTCTAAGAATTCTGTATTGACACAATTCTGCTGTGAATGCAAGTGTAACTCTTGCTAATGCTATCCACTTTGCTGTGAAAAGGTCTTGTGTTAAAAAGGGATACATGAAAGATGACTACATTCATTTGTTCGTCAAAAGACCTGTAAGGAGATCTCCAATAATTAATCGTGGTATGATTTGGATGTTTCCCTAAACTTTGTGCAGCATTTCAAATTTTGTTGTATTTGTATATGGTCTTATTTCGTTTTGCTCACATGTTTCTGTAATTGATCTAAAGGATACTTTGCTCGGTATGCTGCACTTAGGAAGCTTCTTTATGAGTTCCTTGACTGTGGGATGACTGGGGATGAGAAAGGCATCAGGAAGCAAATATTGTCTCTTGGGGCTGGCTTTGATACGACATTTTTTCAGTTGCAGGTGCTTGAGTTTTCATGTGAGATGTTATTTATCGTCTTGCTAGTAGAGAGTTCTTGTTAGAGCTTTCCATCTATCATATATATTTCTTTTTTTTTTTTTTTTTTTACTTTGTTCACCTTTCTTTTTAGTTTGCAATAGTTTCTTCGATACACCACGAGCCAGTGGTTGTTTTCCATTTAACCATTCTTTTTTTTTTTAATGCTTTTAAGGTATTTCTCTCACATTCATGTGAAAGTGATGAGCCTTCAAGTGATCTCTTCTGTTTCTACAGGATGAAGGGAAAGCACCTTATCTTTATGTGGAGTTAGATTTCAAAGAGGTAGAAATTTGGTACACTTATAATTGTCTCCGCTCTATCCCACTAGCTTTCAAATCACTATCTCCTTATGCGTGCACACACACACATCGCCGAGAGGATTAATTAAGTTTGGCCACGTTGCTTCTATTTTTAACTGTATCTTCTTAGCATCCTTCTTGTTTAGTTAGTTGTAACGGTGATAAAACCTAACTGTTGAAACTTTTGATTCTAGTTTTGTTTTTGCCAGTTCTCTCATCTCATATCTCGGTGTTCCCATTTATTAGGTCACAAGTAAGAAAGCTGCCATCATCGAAAATTCTACTCAGTTAAGAAGCAAAATCAGTGAAGCAGCATCGATCTCTCAGGGTAAGAGTAGGCTTCTGACCTCAATAAATTTCACTAACTCACTGTGCTCCTATTCCTCATTTCTACTCCATAGAATGTCAATGTTTAAAATGGTATTTGTTTTACACAATATGGTAATTTATTCAGAAAAAGGGGAAGTGCTTGCCGATCACTACAAACTCCTCCCTGTCGACCTGTGCGATATACAAAAACTTGATGAAATAATTTCTTTGGCTAATATAGATCCAAGGTATGTGTATTTGCTTCAATTATTTTATTTCATATTGCATTATACCAAACGCTGCATGATCCACCTAGCAAAAAGTCTTATCTTCTCTTTGCCTCTTAGTGAACATTTCTTGTTCTTTCTATATAATCATTGAAGTTATAATAATATTTTTCATTATATTTTTGGGACTGCTATGTGATGAAATTGTTTTGCATATGGCAAAAATCACAACTAGAAATTGTTGCATCTTAATATTGATACTGTTGGACTTTGAGATGGGTCTCATGTGATACTTCCGTGCGGCATTCTTAACTTGTAAGGGCTTATTCTTTTGCTTGTCGTGCATTTCAAGCTCATCTTTATATGATTAGTGATAGCTAGTTATTCCCATACGTCCACCCTTATTTCTCAGTCAGTTCCTTTAGCTATGCATATATTATATATTTTTGTGTCACTAGAACACCTTCCTACTGCATAGGTAAGTCAAAGAAACGATTATTTACATACAAGCATATTTTCTCTGTTAGCATTAGTTACGAACAGGATTGTATGTTGAAATACGAATTAATTGAGTAATTCTTTCTTACTTGTATTTGTCTTTATCCAAATTAACATGCAGGTTCTTTTCCTCTGTGTGCATAAGTTCACTTTCCTCATGTTTTCTCTCCTAATATCCCCACTTTGAATGAGTTTAACTGTGTTGTTCTAATGCTATTATCAGTTTGCCAACATTTATAATTGCAGAATGTGTTCTTATATACTTGGATCCAGAGTCAAGCCGTGCTATAGTTGGATGGGCTTCTAGAACATTTTCTACGGCTGTATTTTTTTTATATGAGCAGGTTAAGGACCTCGCAAACTTCTCATCTTGAGTGTAGCTTGACTTTAATAATTCCTTTTCTACTTGGTCTGTTGCCCCATTTTTTTTCACTAATATGCCTGGCTTCGTTTGCTATTCAATTTGATGACGCTGTGGTGCCCTGACAATATTCTTGTGCTGCAACAGATTCGTCCTGATGATGCTTTTGGGCAACAGATGATTAGAAATCTGGAGGTATTGTTGTATTATCATGATACCAGTTACTTTTATATGAACTAGACTTAGTTGTTTATGCTTCGAGTGTCAATTTGTTTGCCTCTGTTTTGCTCTAAAATTTAGACTTTCTCACCACAGATTATACTCCAAGAAGTATGAGATTGGATCTGGAACAATACTAGTGTCGAGCTTTACCAATGTTACAACGAGGCCCCTTAAAAAACAATTACCATACAGTGCTTTATAGATGCCCTAGTATGAATAGTTGGTTTGATACACAGTTATACATGGAAATATCCTAGTAGAAATCCTTTTGAGCAACCCTGCACATAAGAAAATTCTCCAAAGTAAATCTTCTCTTGCTTTGTCTATCGAAATTATTTCCTAACATGTGTTTAGAGTCAGATCAGTTTCCCGACCCAAACTCTTGCAATCCCAGTTCCCAACTTTGCCAACAAAATCTTTTCTGTTGCGTCCTTGCCACTTGAGGAAAAGATCGGTAGCAGACAGCCAATTCCTTAAAATAAGAGGGATAAAATAATAAGAATCATACTTCACATTGCGTATGTAAAAGCAAAATAACAATCAGCTCTATTGAGACAATTGAGAGAAACTTTGAAGGAGAGTGTAGTATGGAAACAAGTGCGTATAGCATTTGTTTTTGAGGTGGAGAAATCTTCATTGGAGGAATACTTTTAGGAGTTTGAGTAGCGGCCTTGTGTCACAACAACTCCCTGGCTCTGATGCGACACAAACAACTTCTGTGCAAAGTAATTTGGTAGGAGCTTAGGATGGATGGTTGGTCTATTAACTCTGCCAAACATGTAGACTTTCAAAGCTAATGATCAATTGCATATTATTGATCTTATTCTGGTTAATTATCTGATCCATGGACTATACTGTCCTCTCAATTCAAAATTTTGAATTAGGGCATCGGGAAAGGGTTTCTCATTTTCTTTTCTTTTTTATACTTGAGGTCCTTGTGTTTATGAGCTGATTCAGAGATTTCACTCTTTCATAATGTTTGCTTGATAAGACTCTTCAATCTGTTGGTTCTCCCTATTCTTTGTTTTGGAGATGGAATTTTGCTCGAATACTTGTATTATGATTATGTACTCTTTGGCAAATAAAGTTGAGCATTCTAAAATGAACTAAAGTCATCTCCATCATGATTTATTAGTGTGGTGATGAAATTTTGCAATCTCATACTCCTGGAGATCTGCTAGAGACAGGATGACAATGTATTCCCTATCTGAAAGGGATTAATGATTATTTCATAAGATATTCTGTGACGAAAACAGTTGATTATAATGGTTTTGATCTCAGAGTCGAGGATGTGCACTATTGGGCATTTATGCCACACCAACTTTACATGCAAAGGAAAGACTTTTCCTTGACCAGGGATGGCAGGTATGCTCTCAGGATGATGTGAAATTGTGGTAGAATTTGTTAAGATGTAAAGCAACTGCGAACACCCTTACCCCACCCTGCCCCAAGATTTATTATCTCATCTTGCATTAGACGAAACTGATTTAGGTACCGTGTGATTTTACTTTAGAAATGTTATATTGAATGTACAATAAAGAGCTTATTGGTTGCGTAATGATCTATTACATTTGGATTATCATAGTAAATGATTCCTTCCTTCTAATCTTTTACTTTGGGGATCCCTTTCTTGGTTAATTCTTTCTTCACTGTAGAGTTGGCTGCTTTGCCTTTTCCTTATATCTTATGCTTGTATCTGTTGAGGTCCTCTAGAGAGCTGTTG
Source organism: Sesamum indicum (assembly GCF_026168435.1). Classification (NCBI taxonomy): domain Eukaryota; kingdom Viridiplantae; phylum Streptophyta; class Magnoliopsida; order Lamiales; family Pedaliaceae; genus Sesamum; species Sesamum indicum. The sequence goes on along the minus strand of NC_142667.1, from coordinate 2,641,042 downwards.
CCTGGGATATGCAGAAAGTTTATAGCACGTTTATTGAAGCCCAAGAAAGACGCAGGTATATCTGTGGGTGTGTATATATATCTTTTATCTTAGAGTTATTCAATCTTTTTAAAGATCTATGTGTGTACTTCTGCTCCTCTTTTATCTCTTTTAACTTTTATGGGATGCTGAATGTATGTAGGATTCTTTTGAAAAATTCGTTATCTTCTACTTTGAACAGGATTGAACGGCTGGAATTATTCGATGAGTTCGAAGAGTGGTATATGATGCAGGCAAGTATCTTACGTCCTTCCCCTATGACAAATAAAAAATCTTTTATTACCATCCTCTTCCAGTGGGAGAAAATAGTGTCTTTTGAATGCAGTTCTGTAAGTTCATGTTATCCTCGAAGTCCTTGATACTACTGTATCCTGAACTACAGTTTTAGTGGGCGTTCTGTAACCTGAAATCTATTCTTCTGGTGTCTCAGCAGGAACCTCAATGTTGAAATTCTTCTTCTGGCCTGTTCCATTAATTTACTCACACTTTAACTTTTAAGGTGTCTGGTTGCTTTATTACCAATTTTCTTTCTCACCCTGCTTTCTTATTCAAATCATTCAAGATGTGGCCGAATTTTTTGGTTGCTAATCTGTTTTCAAGGTCTTCTTGGCTGTTCTGATATATATTCAAGTATGCCTGATTCGCTAGATTCTTTAGACAACCAAGTTTTTTGTATACTGGTTTAATCTGCTATTCCTGGGGTGCATTATGTTGCAAAGCAACATAAGATTGCGAGCAATTAAATGCCTTTTTTCTGAGCTTTCTTGTAATTTTTCCACACCAAGAAATGGAATTGTACTAAATCTTCATGTATAAACTTCACCAACTCAAGGTGGCTTGCTAAGCAATTTTTCAATTTGCTCTTGACCGCGAGCTTCTTGCATTTACAAAGATTTGAAGCAATGTTCTGCCACGACCACAGCTAAATGCGACTGATAATTTTTAACATCATAATTAAACTTCAATAATTTTGTATTTTCAGGAGCATTACTGTGTGGCTTGTGCAATCAACGATACACTGGTATGCCCTCATCTCTGGGACATAAATCCTTAACCTGTTGGTTTGTGCACACACTGCTCAGCCTATGTATTATTTGATGCTTCAGGGTCTATTCAAGAATTTCGGTTTCCCCAATGAGGATAATGCAACAGGTTCCCCTACCGCAACAACTTTCTGAGAGTACGTTACTATTTCGAAGAAATGTTTTCAAATAGCCCATCATTAAGATGACAAAATCATGTGTATCTTGCGTGTGCCGACCCACCTTGGATGTTTCAGTTTAGCAGATAGTCTATGAACCAGTTGTTTACTCCTAGTCGAGTCTTACTATAATGTGTGGATCCCCCCTGTATGTTTGTAATTTGACTTAAATGGAAAGATCCCTTTTCTTTTGCTAGCTGTTTTGCAAAGAAAACGTGGTAGGGACCCCTTAGAGCACAACAATGTCCAATTTCATGGGCCAGAGTGGTCTTTGTGGAAAAAAAGTACAATTCTTGCATGGTTGATTCCCCTTTTTTAAACTGTATTTCCTCTGTTTTTCTCTTATCCCTTTGTATTGCCCTTTCGTTACTATTAGTATTGAGCTACATTGACCCACATGTGCACTACAGATGAAAGAATACTTGCTAAGAGATGTCGGGGCCCCAGTTCCTCATCATTTCATTAAGCAATTTTACTACTGTCTTCATGAATGATGAATGATGGATGATGGGGTGTTAGAAAATCAGGTAAATCACAACGGGCTCCCCTAAGATTTGTTATAATTATAAATTTCTCTTCATTGTTTAAAAAATTACAAATAATTCGTTGAAATTAACAATCATCTTACAAATACTTCTACAATGACCTATCATGAGGGGTATTTGTTTAGATCATTGTTAATATTAGGGAGTATTGTAATTTCTCAGTTGAAGGTTTAATTGTAATTATGACAAATCTCCGAGCAAGTTGTAATTTAACCTAGAAATTTTGCAATATCGACCTGGGAAGAATATGTTTTCATGGCTAGTTTTTGAGAAATCACGATTGTTGATTTACGTAGGAAAACCATGCCAGTGTGGGCAATGAGATTTGCAAGATCCTCTGTGAGGTGAAGGTGTTTCAATTTGATGGATGCTTTGGATGGTGATGGGTTTGGATTACATTTGGACTTATCTTAAATTCTTTCAGTTCACGATAAGTTTTCATATTTTTAATTTATGTCTTTGGCCCCATTTACCCAACTTGATCCCATTATAACCACCACATAATTATTGTAACTTCTCATATATGTTTTCTAGTATATCTATTTACATTGAATATATTGTTGTTTGCTTATATTAAAATGTAAACATAATATTTTAAAGGGTAAATTACGATAGGTTCTTCTAAAATTTGTCATGATTACGAACATTCCTCGTTTATTGTAAGGTAGTATTTGTTAAACGACCCTTAATTTTAAGGGTTTATCTATAAATTTTTTAAACAATAAAGGATTATTCATAATCATAACAAACACTGGAGGAAAGTATTGTGTAATATACCCTATTTTAAAATTAGATTAGTAATGTAGAATTTGATAAGATATATCTTTTACATTTTCCATCTACAAAATATGATATGTGTTTATGATTTGTAATGTGTGAAAAACTAAAACAGGCACAAAAAAGAATTAGATTGAAGTAACCAATCAGATTTATGGGTTTGAAAAAGGCACCAATTGGGCGTTGGAGTAAACTAATGGTGAGATTGAGAGTGAGAGGTGGGGGATAGATAAAAGAACAAATTCCTCTTTACTTTTCACCTTTTTAGTAGGCAAAAAGAGAAAGAAAATAGTTCCCCCATTTTCCCTCACTCATGCACACATCTTCACCTCTACTATTTCTTGTGTGAATGCCCAAAAATACCCTTGATCTTGTTTCTTGCTTAGAGGGTGTAATTGTATGGACTGTGAGCCGTTTGATATAGTATTATTAGGGGTGATCTAACAGTTGGTGATTTATATATATGAGTTTCAAATTCATCCCATCATTTCATATTGGTGGTTATGTGATTTTCATCTTATAATTTTATGAAAAGATGACAATTGTGGTAATGTGCGTATACTTTTAGGAAACTTGCGTGTTTTTATGATGGGGTGTGATGTTTTTAAATATTTTTTGAATACGCTTTCGATTAAAAATATGTTCAATACTAAGAGAAAAGATTATTTTAAATACAAAAGCTCGTATTTATTTTCTATAGATACATTTGACGTGTTTAACACTGGTAAAATAGGAATTAATTGGTAAAAATATTATAAATTTGATTATATCTTATTTTTTTAATCTAAATAAAATCACTTACTTTTAATGAACGTATTAGAAGAACAAGAAACCCTAAAACAATTAGACCAAAAAAAAAAAAAGAAATGAAAAAAGATAAAGAGTGTGAATTTTGATAGTTGAGCCCAAAAAGAGGGTGGGGGAGAAAGGAGGGGTGGAAAAGTAAATTCCTTACACAAATTTCAACCTTTTACTACTTTCACCTCTCCTATGTTGTCTTTAATTCCTTTGTCCCATAAAAAGGAATCCCCACTCAACAAGGGCTCATTGGGGGATTAAAGCCAACTTTTTTGGGCTCTATGTTCCCACTTTAAAAGAAAATAAGAAAATTGAAGAAAAAGGTAGGAATCCTATCCCCCCATCACATCTTCATTCTTACGGTTGTTATTGTACTGATGTGGCATGATTTATATTATTTGATATTTTTATACTTATTTTATATCAGAACAATCAACAATAATTTGTACTGATAAGAAGTGAGAATAGGGTAAAAAATTAAGATTTGTTCTTAGAGTGTGTCAGAGTTATGAATTTTGAAATACTATGTTCTTCTGTTTGTATACAAAGACGTAGCCGTGGGTATCGTTAAGGATTATTCGAAGAATTCATATGAACACTCCGAAACTGATCACGTTCATTATGTGGGCCCTAATGGTAGACCCCCACTCTATCAATGGTCGAATTGCTAGAAATTAACCAATCACAAATATTTTTTTTTAAAAAAATCCATTTTTGATTAATTTTGAGGGGTATTCTAATTATGCTATTTACTGATTGATTTTGAAATATATTCTCCACATAACACAAACCTCCTTTTGACTATAAAGCCCTTTGAATATTCCTCACTTTTTCTAAGAAAAATATGAGATATCAAAAAGGAATAAAAGTGGTAAGGAAAAAAAGAAAGAAAGAAAAAGACTTTAACTACCAAATCCAAAAGCCTCCACCACAATTTATCTCTATTTTCCAGCTCAGATTTCAAATAACCTAAAATTTGGATATAAATGATGAGTAAATTACACTCATCTTTCTTCAAATTTGACATTATTATTTTAAAATTACCAAATTTTTTATAATTTTAACGGTCATCTAATAATGGGTTAAATACAATTTACCCCCCTATGTTAATAAAAAATTATAAAGAAATCCTTGTGAAAAAATAAATTGCAATCGATGCAATTTACTTCCCTCCGAAGGGGGTAAATTGCATTTTATTTTTTTTTTACACTTTTTCATTAATATAGGAGGATAAATTGTATTTAATCCTTTAATAATTAAGCCAATTCATTAACCTCTGTTTGGTGTCTATTCATTTTTTGTAGTAAAGTAACAAAAATACCCTTATGGACTATAAATCATAATTTTATTTATTTTAATATTTTAAAATTTTTTAATAAACTAAGTGGATAATTTCTTTTATAATTTTTTAAAATCTTTCATTCACCTCGCCCATTTATTTTTAATATAATTTTTAACTTTTTTTTATAAAATATCTAAGACAAAGTTGACAATTCCAAACTCCATTCAAGGATTACATAATTTCATAAAATATAGAGGACTATTGATAATTTTTCTGATAATAAAGGGGGTACTCGTAAAGATATCAAACCCTCATGGGAGCTCATTGTAATTTACAAATACTATTCACTTTTAATTTTACTACAACTTTTAATTTTATTTTTTACGAAAATCGTTTATCTAAACGTAGAATTTTTTGCCAGTGAGGCCTAGCTCAGTTGGCGAAGTTGAGACTCCATGATTTTAAAAATTATGTGTTCGAACCCCGCTATGTGAATGGGATGTTATCAACTGCATAGTAAGAGTTGTTGTCTTCTGCAATAGTAGATGTTGTTGAGCAAGATATGATTATTGTAATAACTTTTGATAGATAGTGATATTGACAGAAATAATTATAAGGGAAAAGTATTATTTAGTTCGCTAAGTATGCCTAATTTTAATTTTAGTTCGATAATTATGTCCATTTTTGTTTAGGTCCAGTAACTTACGAAATTACTTATTTTTATTCTTACGGCAGTTTCTCGGATAATTTTACCCTATGAGTGCATATGGACTAAAACTATCTTTCAAAAGTTGAATAGGGGTAAAATTGTCCGAAAATCTGTCAGAGGACTAAAAGTAAGCAATTTCGTAAGTTACTGGACCTAAACAAAAATAGACATAGTTATCAGATTAAAATTAAAATTAGGCATACTTAACAGAGTAAAAATAATACTTTTTTTAATTATAATTATAATCGATATATTTCAATAATTAATAGTTTATCACTCTTATAAAAAAACATATATAATTTTTCTCAACCACTCCCTGAAATCTTAAATGGCTAAGTTTTAGGAATTGTAGCTACCAACAGTACAGTATTTTCCATTAACATATCATAAAAAGATCTGATTCCTATTAAGGACAATACTGACAAAAGACACAAATCCTTATTGTAATTATGCAATTATCAATCATTATTACAGTAATCATTATTTGTTTACAATTCCACCAAATCCCAATTTGTAAATTTACCAAATTGCCCAAATTATCTCAAATATCACCAATGGGTCCAAACCCACATGTAAAACAATGGATGATTTATATTTTTAAATAATATTATTATAAACTGCATATTGATTAAAATACCTTTAAATATATTTATCCTTATTAAATTACAGTCTTCCTAAATTTCACATCAATAATATTTTATTTATTTGCATTTAAATTATAAAAATATTTAAAAAAATTATCAGTTATGAGCGATTGCTGGTCATAATTATTATTTATATATATATATTTGTGATTATTCAATATTAAATAAAAATAATTCATAAATAACTATGAAGGAAAATAGGAACATCCTAAAACAATTTATGGGTTTTTTTCAGAAAATATTATGGAGAAAAAATGTATTTGAAATAAAATAAAATCATATGGTAAATAAGTGATTATATATATATTTTTTCAAAATTATAGCTAATAATATTAATAGTAATAATATTAGTAAATGATTTCTTTAAGTAGTGGAGAGAGTGAGTGAAGAGTGAAGAGTGAAGAGTGATGCTAGTGGAGTGCAGTGTGTGAACTGTGCGAAACCAACCGTTCCGCCGTCTTAATCCTCCCTCCTCCTCCTTCGCCGCCGCCGCTGCCCCTACTCTTTTGGTTTTATTCTCCTTCCTGGCAATTTTTTAAAAATTAGAGAGAAAATAGAGATTTGTGTGAACAAATGGGCTGCACGGCGTCGAAGCTAGACAACGAGGACACGGTGCGGCGGTGCAAGGAGCGGCGCCGCCTCATGAAGGAGGCTGTCTACGCCCGCCACCACCTGGCCGCCGCCCACGCTGAATACTGCCGGTCCCTCCGCATCACGGGCTCCGCGCTTGTCACCTTCGCCTCCGGCGAACCCCTCGCAGTCTCCGACCATACCCCCGCCGTCCTCCTCCGCACCCCCAACTCTGCCGCGACCGCTGCTAAACCTCGCACGTTCACTCCTCCTCATCGTCACATCCCCTCGCCTTCTCCTTCACCCTCTATCCACCCACCTCCTCCACCACCCCCCATGTCCACTACGTCCTCCCACCACCACCAAAAAACACCGCCGCCGCCGCCGCCTCCCCGGAGGAGAAAGCCCGTTAAACTACCCCACATACTCTCAGACTCGAGCTTTTCTTCCTCCCCACCCCCCAACCATAATTTCACTTACGCTGCCAGAGCAAATTCAACTTACTCAAGCACCCCTTCGCAGGCTTCTTCAGTGTGGAATTGGGATAATTTCTATCCTCCTCCTTCACCTCCAGACTCCGAATACTACCACCAACTCCACAACAGCAAGAAAACCGAAACCCGAATCGACGATGACAACTCCGATGATGATCATAGCTACACTGACAATGATAACGATGATAAAGCTTCAATTACATCCAATTCTAACATTCACGGTCGAGGTGATGGTTATCAACAGAATCCTTTTAGTGGCTGTGAGGCCAAGAAGTTTGACGACCGGGCATCGAATTACTCATCCTATTCACGCTATTCACATAATAGTTATAGGAAAAATTACTTAAGGCCGGGCCTTGAACCAGTTCAGAAGAAAGGGCAGTATTTGAAGAACTGGGAAAGCGAAGAGGAGGAGACTGAAAGAGAGGAAGTGCAGTGCAGTGAATGGGGCGACCATGATAACTACGGCAGCACGAGCAGCTCCAGTGATGAGGATGAAGAAGGAGATTTGAAGTCAAGATCTGATTTTGGGGCAAGGTCCAACTTCGAATCTGTGAAAAGTGAGTCTGCTGCTGCTGCTAATGTGGGGAATGTGAATTCCAAGTTGTCCAGTAAATCCGAGAAGCTTTCCTCAGACGATGATGGCAAGTCGTCTTATAGTTGGGGAAATGGGAACAATGAAGGGGTGAATTCTGACAGGAGGATTGTGGTGAGGCACAAAGATTTGGTGGAGATTGTTGCCTCTCTCAGAGAGTACTTTGACAAGGCTGCTTCGGCTGGAGAGCAGGTCTCTGAGATGCTCGAGGCGGGCAGGGCTCAGCTCGATCGGAGCTTCAAGCAATTGAGAAGTAAGTTTAAATAATCCGGTCATTGGATCAAGAATTTGAAGATTGTTCTGTTTCTAAATTTGAAATCGTGCTAAAGTTTTAGAAGACTGAAAAATACAATTATTCTTGTGAGTTTAGGCAGAATTTATGTTCTTCCAATAAATAATCACCAAACTACTAATTAGTTTTAGATGTTGACGAGAAGTTGTTTTCAGTCTTAGAGAGTGTGTTCTTCTTTGATATTTATAATGTTTAAGTATTGAGTTTAATTGATCAAAGTGCCTCAGGAAGCCAAATTTTGAAAAGATTTTCATTTTGGTGTTACAGAGACAGTGTATCATTCTAGTGGAATGTTGAGTAACTTGAGCTCCAGCTGGACTTCAAAGCCTCCCTTGGCGGTTAAATACCGGTTCGATCCCAGTTCAATCGAACAATCTGGTGGTCCAAAGAGCCTGTGCTCGACTTTGGAACGGCTCTTGGCTTGGGAAAAGAAACTATATCAAGAAGTAAAGGTAGTGATCTGGATCTGTATTTTCCTTCATCAGCTTTTTCGCCCTTGTTGAATCTTTATAGTTTTTGTCTAATTATAAGTTCAGTTCTTCTGATATCTTACCATTGCATAGACAAATAGTCGACAATTGAGTAAAGCTATCCTTTTGTTTGGTTGTGTATCTTCTTTTGCTCAATGTTACAATGATCATTTATTAGTTGTATTTGATGGATTATGTACGACCAAATCTTCTAATGAACATAAAGTAGTTTTTCCCATATGTCTTTCTGAAGGTGTAAAAATCGAGCTTCAGAACTGGGTTGTATCTTAAATTTTTAAGCAGATGCTGTTTCATTCTACTGATTTTACTTATTAGTAACTATCTGTGTCGTGATAATGATTATAGGCTAGAGAAGGAGTTAAACTCGAGCATGAGAAGAAGTTATCAGTACTTCAAAGTCAGGAGTACCGGGGGGAAGATGGAGCCAAGTTGGACAAGACAAAGGCATCGATAAAGAGGCTACAATCTCTAATTTTGGTGACATCTCAGGCTGTTTCAACTACCTCATTTGCTATTATCGGTCTAAGAGACTCTGATCTTGTTCCGCAGCTTGTTGAACTCTGTCATGGGTAAGTTCTATCTCCTTTGCATACATTAGAAAATCAAAATTCAATTGTTTGGGAGAATAACATTGTGCCAACTTTAAACAATTGGGCTCCTCCAACCTCAGTGAAAGATTTCATTCTCAGATTATTCGCTTCTGATGTCGAGCAATGTTTTCAGGTACTGCTCACTCAGGCTAAAATGTGAATAAAACCAGTGGAGAAACTTTTGAAAATGTTAAATCAGTTAAAATAAGAAATATGAGAGGAAATGGCACCTAAGTGACTAGTGATGAAGAATTAGTATGGATACTAACTCACTTCAATCATGTTTTCCTGGAAAAGGTTGAATCATCTTCTATGATATCCATTAAATATGGATTTTATGACGACATTAATATTACTTGAAGTGCATTTTGATCTTTATTTTCGCATTTGTTACTCACCGTGCTGATGAAAAATAAATGCAGTTTTATGTACATGTGGAGGTCGATGAATCAGTCCCATGAAGTCCAGAATGACATAGTGCAGCAAGTTCGTGGCCTCGTTAACCGCATGACTAAAGGCCAATCAACTTCGGATCTGCACCGGCAGGCAACCCGTGATCTTGAGTCGGCTGTCTCGGCCTGGCACTCCAGTTTCTGCCGCATGATAAAGTTTCAGCGGGATTTCATTCGGTCTCTCCACGGCTGGTTCAAACTCACCCTCCTCCCGATCAACAGCGAACCAACAAACAGCGATAGGGAACCGTCCAAGGTTTTTGCTTTCTTTGATGAGTGGAAACTCGCCGTCGACCGTATCCCGGACACGGTTGCTTCTGAAGCCATCAAGAGCTTCAACAATGTCGTCCATTCAATATCTTTGAAACAAACAGAGGAGCTGAAGATCAAGAAACGGACTGAATCTGCATCAAAGGAGCTTGAGAAAAAGTCTTCATCTCTCAGAAACATCGAGAAAAAGTACTATCACTCGTACTCTATGGTCGGCATAGGACTTCCAGACAATGGGCCTGACAATGGGCACGTTTTGGACGCACGAGACCCACTTGCTGAGAAAAAAGCCGAGCTTGCAATATGCCAAAGACGAGTGGAAGACGAGATGGTTAAACACTTGAAGGCAGTCGAGGTGACCAGGGCGATGACTCTAAACAACATCCAAACAGGGTTGCCTGGAGTCTTTCAAGCTATGACCAGTTTCTCTGCCTTGATAACTGAGGCTCTTGAGACAGTTTGCACACGCTCTTATGCCATTCAATAGATAAACACTCAGAACACAGTTTCTATATCATTATTCTTTCTTGGTTTTGTGGCAGTTAGGATTTATAGAGGCAGGCAATTTTTCATGGTGGCTCAAATTTTTTGGCAATGGTCTCTGCGACATGTAAATATTTGGATTTTTGCAGCTTAATTCATCACTCCATTTGTTTGTGGGGATGGAAATATCCCTGTCAAGGACAGTTCTTGCATCCTTGTATGAGAGCTCCCCTTTTTTAGCAGATAAAATAAACTGATTGTCTTGGTTCATTTGTCTGAGGTTCTCATTTATAAACCTCCTATCCTATGTTGCCTGATCATTTGTTATTTAGCATGTTGTAAAACCTGCATTTCTTGATCAAAGACCATTTGATTTCCACTGGACTAACTGTTATTTTGAGGTGAATTATCAGTTGAACTGCTAAAACTGACCCTGCTGCACATGGGAGAAACCTGAGTGAACAAGTGCAAACTAAAAAACACTCTTCCTCTCTCTCTCTTTCTCTCTCTCTCTGACACACACACACACAGAGCTATCTCACTGTCTGCTGCATCTTTTCATGTCTGAACAACAGAAATTGTGTTAAGCTGCCTATAAAAAGGAGAAGAAGACAAAAACAGAAAGAGAAGAGAGAGTTTGTGGCAAATAGAAGTGCCTTGAGACATGGACTTGTCAGAGTGCATGTTGGTTAGCTTTGTCTCCAATTAAGACAACCCTATAAACAGCTGAGTCTTTAATAAGTTTGTCTTCTTGAAATGTGTTTGGGATTCTTAATTGCTTTATATGACTAGTCTTGGATCTCGAGCTCACCCCTATCTACTTTGCTGCTTCTTTTGGTGTAGGTTTGATTTGATGCTACAAACTTCAAACTAATGTACTATAATCTATAACTTTGTTTAGTGTCAAATAAGACAAAAGACAGAACTTCTGTAATTCATGCTAAGTGTGAAATGTAGGGTGATTATTTCAATATTATTTCCAATCTCAATTATTGTAATTAAGTATTATAAATATGTGGTGAAATTATTTATTTTTTTTTGGAGGAAAATTTGAACTCATGATATTTAAGTAAATATTTAGGCCTCCTTTACTTGGTGTGATGGGATTTAAGTGGTATAGTTAATTTTAGGATTGCAATCCAGCCATGCATAATCAGTTACAGTAACAAGCTTTAACTATTAATACCGGATCAATTCAAGGTAAAGTAAGCAAAAAATTAAAAGTAATTAAGTGGGATATCTCAACTAATAACTCAAACCAAAGATGACCTTAGTGACTTAATCACTGAATCAACATATGGTTAAAGGGTGAGATAAGTATTAATGATTGTTATTATTTGAAAAACCCGACTGTTCTTTTTAATGACCACTCCATAGGACTAAATGACATAGGAAAACTTTTTATATAAATCATGTTTAGCTCAATCAAATCAATCACATAGCAATTACAATTGACCACTCATCATTTATGTTGGGAGTTTATCCACACAGTGAGCCCTCAAAGAAATATAATTGTTATAAAGGAATACAAACCAATATAATAACGATTACGGATTAATAGGAACAGTGAGAAAAAACAACAATGATAAATAATTTCAGCTTAAAGAGTCGGATCCGATGGGGAAGCCCACAACCATAAAGGCCGGTTACTCAAACCCACCAAGGGACGACAACCACCAAGGCTAACCCATACCACGAAGGTACACACGGCCACCAAGGCACCATCGAACCACTCAAATTCACCTATCTCTTTTATTTTTTTTCTTTACTTGTTTTGCTCTTCTTTTTTCTTACTGAAGGTAATGATTAAACAAGGAGAAGCCATTGATGATGGTGCAAAAAATTGAGAAAGTGGGGAGAAGACGAGGAGGGTGAATAAATTTGGCCAAGAAAAAAGAATAAGAAGGCGAAGGGTTTCAATCATCTAAAAATGAAAACCGGACGGGTAATGAGTGGATCGGATCGGTGGGTTGGATTAGGCCTTCTAGGTAGTGGGTTGGAGTTGTGGGCTTAGGCCTACTGAATTTGGTCTTGGGCCCATTTTCAAACATATTCCTCCTTGGACTAGGACCAAAAAGGGAACCTAGCCCAAAGAATGGATCCAGCAAACATCATCATCATTTGTACCTACAAAATAGAAATATTAGCAACTAATGCAAATTGATATAAACAAGATTAAAATATCAACAGATAATATTTGCACATAGCAGATAACTTGCATGCAGAAGGATTTACAAATTTCAGAAATAAGCACTAAGCATCAATCACAGAAATCGCACAAAGAAAAAAAATTCAGAAAATGCACAAATCGAAAAGGAACGATCTTACTGGTCACCAGAAGAAAAGAACTCGAAGGCTTTGATCCCACTGTTGTGAGTTTATCCTCGCAGTAAGCCCACAAAGAAATAAATTATTACAGTGGAATACAAACCAATATAACGATGATTACAGACTAATAGGAAAGTGAGAAAAATAGCAATGATAAATAATTTCGGTTAAGAAAACCGGTTCCGATGGGGAAGCCCAAAGCCACAAAGGCCGGCAACCCAACCACCGATTGATCAAATCCACCAAGGGTCGACAGCCACCAAGGCTAACCCACGCCACCAAGGCACACACATGGTCATCAAGGCACCACTGAACCATTCAAGTTCACCTATCGCTTTTATTTTTTTTTCACTTGTTTTTCTTCTTTTTTCTTTCCAAAGATAGTGAATAAATAGGAAAAAATCATTGATGATGGCGCAAAAAATAAAAAAAAAAGTGGGGAGAAGACGAGGGGAGTGAATAAATTTGACCAAGGAAAAAGAATAAAAAGGGAAAGGGTTTCAGTTATCTAAAAATGAGAATTGAATCGGATAATGGATGGATCGGGTCAGTGGGTTGGATCAAGCCCTCTAGCTAATGGGTTGGGATTATGGATTTGGACCTACCGAATTTGGTCTTAGACTAATTTTTCAATAATTTACAAAAAAATATATATTATATGTACACATAATTAATTTAAATATGATCACACTCTATCGCAGTCCGAATTTCTTGAAAACACACATGATTTCATGGTTGAGCCTTTCAAGGTCATGAAGACCAGAGTGATCGTCATCAAGATTAAATCCTAGATGAGAAGATAGATAGCTTGTGGTAAGTAAATGCGTTGTAATGTGAAGGCAATAAAGTGTCATGATGATAGCAAGGAAATATATATATATATTATGGGGATGTACAAGTCAATCTTATAAAAAATGGGATCAAAATCGGCGTGTTTTTTGTTCCATTTTAACTGACTTGACACAGTGTTCAGAAATTATTGATCACTTTGTACTTGAGAAATCGAGATTACACCACTAAATGCATACCTCCAACTATTTGTCCAGTGAGCTACATCATCTATTACTTGTATATCAACTTTCACAAATTTTCCTTTCTATCTATTAAACTAACTTAAGCATTGAAGGATTTTTGTCCAGTAAGCTTAACGATCTTTTTTCATTTTTTTTCCTCAAGTTCTCGAACACTTGATTTGGACTACTCTGGATATATCTCAACACCTAATCCAAATCAAGACATATATATATATATATATATATATATATATATATCCTCATGCATGCATTGAGCAACATGGTTTCAAAGAACAAGGTGAAAATGGAGATATTTGGTGTATGCAGGGGACCATGGAAATGCCACAGAAAGCCAACATAGAAATGGTCCACAAACAAATATTAAGTGATTGTGGGGTTTTCTTTATTTTATTCCTTTGTTTTTTCCCCTTCTATTTAATATGTATATGTATTGTCTTTATCATGATCAAATATTTATTTTATTTTTTTTAGAAATAAAGTATCGCTATTTATACGAACACTTAAGTTATTTGAATATTTAGAAATTAAATATAAAATAGTGGGTTTTCAAGATTTTAGGAAAAAATAAGATTAAGTGATTTTCTTATAAATTTATTTTAAAAACATAAAATTCCATTTCCTCTTAAAAGAGTTAAATTAAATGCATTAAATATAAATTTGCAGTCTAGAATAGCAGTAACTGGTAAGCAAATAAATTTGAAATGCCCTTTTGCACTTTGCTTGATTGGGCTTCCACTAAGACAAGCACTTAATGGGCCGAACTATTGGGCTTGCTACGAATTATAAAGCCCAATATTAGATGAACCCAAGTAAATTGGTAGTAGAACCCAACAGGCCTTCCTTTCCAACTTGGACTCATGGGATCATACTTTGGTCTTAATAGATTAATATTATAGAATTCAGTTGTGTGTGTTTTCTGTTTTTCAAGTTGTAGATGTTACACCTTTTGTCCCAAGGAATGAAAGACCGTTCTTACCCAAATAGAAATATAACATGATGTAGATGCTTTCAGAGTGTTTGGATTCGTTATTGGAGTGTTTCGTTGTGTTTTATGGAGATAGAGAGAGAAAAATAAAGATAAATAAGTATGTGTTAGAAATAGTATGTATGTTTGGATTTGTTTTTGGAGATAATTTAAAATAAGTATTGTATGTTTAATGTTGTGTTTTGGGAGACAAAAATTACTGTTCATTATCAGATCACTGTCAAATCATGTTCCTTTTTTATATATTTTTATGTATATATGTGTCGTATATATATGTATGTATTTATGTCAAAACAGTTAAAAAATACCCAGATAAAGTGTTTTTATGGAGATAGAGAGAGAAAAGCAAAGATAAATAAGTGTGTGTTAGAGATAACATGTATGTTTGGATTTGTTTTTGGAGATAATTTAAAATAAGTATTGTATATTTAATGTTGTGTTTTGGGAGACAAAAATTACTGTTCATTATCAGATCACTGTCAAATCATGTCCCTTTTTTATATATATTTATGTATATATGTGTCTTATATATATATGTATGTATTCATGTCAAAACAGTTAAAAACACCCAAATAAAGTGTTTTTGTATGATGACAAACATTGGGTATATTTTGACTCATTTCGGAGATAACTTGAAAATGAAACAAACATAGTGTTTGGTTTTGATGGGGATCAAACATACGTCTTATTATTTGTCTCCCCGACTAATTAGGTCGTGTCGTGTCGTAGTGCTCGCACGGCCCTATTAGGACTAAGGCCGTTGTTGCTGCAGATGAAGCAGATGCAAGATGCAATGCTCCACTTGGGAACAAAACAAGACTTGAATGCATATTGGAATTGTTTTCTAACATGCACCTAATGGTAACTGATGTATTCTCACTTTTTTTCTCTTCAAAATGCAAATGCAACAACAGTTGTTCTTAAATGTTTCTTTCTCAACAAAACTTGAGATGTAGAAGAGGAATCACATCAAAATTTCATCTAAATATTCATCTTAATTATCAAGCAATTTTTGAAGTCCATTACAGCTTATGTAAATTTCTGTCACAATTTCAGTAGGGGATCAACTAATGACACTGATACAAAATACAGGACAAGAATCCTATATATGCCTTGGCTAAAAGAACTCAAAGTCCAGAAACTTACCCCCTGATTTCATGTCTGTTCCTACTACCCTTTTGCTGCCATTGCCCACCCCAGCTAAGTCCACCTGCCCGAACTTCTCGGGAAACTCAGCCTCGATGGGTCTTGGCACCTCTGGTGGAGTGCTACATCGTATAAGAGCCCAGTTCACGCCTTCGAAGAATGCGTGCTGCTTAATCTCGGTCGCTCCTCGTTTAACCCCTAGCCTGTTTTGTGGCTCCTTGACGAGCAATCCACGTATAAGGTCCCGACTAGCATAGCTTGTTGCTGGTGAGTCGGGGAATTTGAGCTGTTGTCCTACTACGTTGAAGAGTGTTGCTCGATTTCCTGAACCTTTGAATGGGGTTTTACCATAGAGTAATTCATGTAAGAAGATACCAAATGTCCACCAGTCCACCGCGCTGCCATGACCTTCGCCCTTGATGATTTCGGGGGCCAAGTATTCGTGGGTTCCGACAAAAGACATGGACCGTGCTGCAGTAGGTTCTGCAACGAGCTCAGGTAGAGTACGGGACGGGATTCCTGTCTCAGCTCTTGACTTCCCGGATTTTTTCTTGCCTTTCTGAGGGAAAATTCGGGGTAGGAAGCATGCTGGTTGAATGCATGCTGATGTTGGCTCGATACATGCTGGCTGCACACAGAATGCAGCCCCTCGATCTGAACTCAATGCGGAACTTCTGATTAGGGTTGGTGAAACGGCACATCTAAGGGAAAGATCAAAGTCTGAAAGCATAATGTGCCCATCGTCACGAACAAGAACGTTTTCCGGTTTCAGGTCTCTGTATACCACTCCCAGCATGTGGAGGTACTCTAGTGCCAGAAGAACTTCCGCTGCATAAAATCTGCGTCCATTAAAAAAGTATGCCATTAGTACTCCATTCATGCTCATTCAGTCACGCACGAATAAAGTGTGAAAGCTCCCAACTAAGGTGAAATTAAATGTCCAAAAGGCCAGTTCATCTAATGATGGAGAAATCAGTTTGCTCATCCGATCAACTTATATGATGGAAATTCATATGGTAAGAACTCAACAAATCAATCCCAGATCAGATTTCAAGTTTCCAGGTCAGGACACAAGAATTGGAGGGTTGTAACTGACCCTAAATTCATGGATAAAGTGGACCTCAGAATAGATTAGCTCTCACATTCAAAGAAATCTGAAAATACAAAAATAAGAATATTGAACTGGGAACTGAATAGAAGAAAGTCTAATGCAAAAGAATGCAAGCTTGAAAACAAGGTGCATACCGTGCAGCATATTCTGAAAAATGTTTTCCTGGTTGGCGCTGCCTCAGGGTATGCAGGTCTCCTCCAGGACAATATTCCATGACCAAGCAAGAAAATCTGTCCGTCTCAAAATGAGTGTACAGTGTTGGCAAGAATGGATGGTCCAGCAACTGCAAGATTTCTCTTTCTGTCTGGGACCTGTTCAACTTGTTCCTGCTAGCAAGAGATGCCTTATCCATTACCTTCATTGCAAAGAAACAACGAGTTGAACTCAGCTCAGAGAGATACACACTTCCAATATCCCCACATCCAAGTCTTCTCAGTAATTTGAAATGACTCATGCCTAAAATACCATCACGTGCTCGAATAGCCAGTATAGCCTTCCATCTAGGATCATTTCCTTTGTGAGGCTTATTTGCACTGCCAGTAATGTTACTCCAGTTACTGTCATCACTAAGGCCGCTGCTGTCACTCGGTCGGCTAAGGCTAGTTTTGGTACTCTCAAGGGAATCACCAGGAATGCTCCCTTTCATACTCTCATAGTTCCTGTCCACACTAAGCATACCATCACTCATTATCCCATCACTTCTATATGTGCTAGCACAGCTATTGACAATGCTCATAGCCCTAGCAACACCAATACTATCAATGCTACTGTGTGGACTAACATTACCACTCGGAGGTAATGAAGCATCCCATATACATTCTTTTTCCTCAGAATCTGGGAGCGGACTGGCGTCTGTATTTTGTGACGGACGAGAAACTGCAAACGGGGATGAGACAGCTGCTAAGTCGTTGGGCTCTTCAACCAAGCTCTCAGCAGGTGAAAGCAATGGGCTTTGTTTGATACTTGGCACCCGGATTGAAAGATCCTCCAGAAAAGGGCCCTTCTTAGATAGGCTTTTAACCAAGCACTTTCCATCCCCATTGTTCCGACCAATTGGTACATAGACCGGTCTCATGATGTCTGTGTCTAAAGGTTCAGGGGGGTGACTCACACCATGAAATGACGTAGAGCCACTTCCCTCAAATGAATCATCACTGACTTTAAATGAAAGAACGCCAGGCATGAGATCTTCCTCCTCCTGTAAAAAGCTCTTCCCTTTCCATGCTTGTGCAGCGACACGTGGATCCAGCTCATGAGATTCCTGCAACTTGGATGGTTTCCTAATCTCTTCTAACAAAGTCGGGTGAGCCTTTGTCCCTTTACTGCCACGGGGCAATTGCGTGGGAAGCAAACGCAATTCGGGGATCTTTTCCATATCGATCACCGTATATCATCACAAGCCCCTCCCTTTATTAGATTACTCTGCGAGGCACAAGAAAGCATTTACAACCACTTTTCAACAAAATTTGCTTCAAACAAATCTATTACATGACATATTACATATCGAAATGAGCCAACAAACTCGAAGAAAATAATAAAGTGAATCAAAAAGATACTCCCGCAAAATTCACACAACAAAGCTCATGCCATACAAAAGAATGTTGTCAGCTAAATATAAGCCATAAACTGAAAATCTTAATCTCAAAATAGCAGAAACGTCATGTTTCCATACATATCCTTAACCTGAAGTAAATTACTCGTAAAAAGAAAAAACAAAGAAATTTTCCAACTTAGAGAAAAAGAGAACTCAGCGTGCATACAAGCAGATCTTGCGGTTACAAAACAATGAACTAAACGATCATCAAGTATTTCATAAAAACGACTTAAAATGCACATCCGTAAAACACCCATCTCCTCGAATGACAAAGCTTCTAAAAAATGTTTCATAATTAAAATCCCAGCTCAAATTAGCAAAATGTCACGATTCTCTTCACATTACCTTCCTGATTTCCGGGAAAATGGAAAGAAGCCAAATTCAAGAATGTACGATTATAGGCGTACGTAGCCAAGCATCAACATACATACAATGAAAAAAGAAGAAAAATAAAAGACACGGGGACAAGAAGAATTACTTTTACTTATGTTCCACGCAAATACAATAATCCAATAAATTAGAAACAAAAATGGGATTCAAACAAAAACCCAGAAGGCAAGCAGAACATCAGAAGAGACGCTTCACTCTCAAATGAGAGGACCCATCAACGGAGCAGCAGTAATATCCGAAAATACGCAAGAATTTTACCTCTACAGCAAAGAAAAGTTATGCTAGATCAAGAAGAATGGCGAGAAGATAGGAAGAGAGAGGTGGAGGTGGCCCAAAACAAAACAGGGAAGAATGAGGAGACACGACAGGCGTATCTCTTTTTTGTTCAAAGATTGCAGCAGCAGACGGGATGGCTTTTCTTTTGCAGAGGAATGTGCAATTGTAGTAGTAGGAAAGGAAGAGTGATTGGGTGGTATTGGGATGAGGAGAGCAGCAGGAGGAGGAAGAGGAAGAGGAAGAGGAAGAGCATAAACAAACATAATAGCTTTTGCCTTTTGTTTATTTCCGTATTTCTATTCTTTTGGGGCGTCGGGCGCTTTAGTCATGTGTTCACTGTGATGACTGCTGAAAAAGGATGCCCGGTGGGGGTAGGGGTGGGGGTGATGTTGGGCAGACCAGAGGAAGTCATGTATGTAGGCAGTCTCCGTGAAAAGGACTATTCTATCCTTGCATCTCTTTTTCTTTTTTAATATTTAACGTAAATTACAACCAGCTCTCCTCCTTTTAGAGATGATTACGTATACCTCCATATTATTTAAAATTACAAATTTTGAGATGATTACGTATACCCCCACATTATTTAAAAATTATAAATACCTCCTGATATTTTATAAAATTATGTAATCTTTAAATAGATACTGGAATTGTCAACGTTGCACTTGTTGTGATTTTTGTCTTTTCTTTAAAAAAATACAGAACAAGGTGGATGAGAAATTTTAAAAATTTATAAAAAAAAATTATCTACTTAATCCATAAAAAAATCATAAAATTTTAAAAAAATAAATAATATTGTAATTCATAGTCCATAATGATATTTTAATCAGTTTACTACAATAAATAGATAAAAAACTAACGAAAACTAACGAATTAGACTAATTGTCAGACAACCCTTAAAACTATGGGGTATTAAGAATTTTTCAAACAACGAGGGAATATTTGTAATTATGCCTAATTTCAAGAAAGCATGTTGTAATTTACACTAATATTTAATTTATCCAATTGAAATTCTATGTTCATGTGTCATTTTGTCCCCGTTTTTTCAGACTTCCCCGTTTTTTCAGACTGAATTTTCTATTTCAAATAATATTACGTCTTTTATTTTATGTAACATATACATATCAAATGTATAAAAATTATTGCCATTTATTTTATTTAAAAATAATTATACACTTAACGTGTATATATTAAATAAAATAAACATGATCTAAAATTGAAAATTCATTTCACCTTTCTCCCACCAATAAAAAATATATTTTTTATCATAAGCTTTACCCCTTTCTCCAATAACTTTGGGAATTTTTGTATGTATTAAACAAATGAATTTTGTGATTTATTATTATAAATTCTTGTTAATAAAATTAAAAATAAATGAATAATAAATTATATTTACTCAAAATCATGCAAATTCATACATGAAATTATATAAAATAATCCGACAATCTTGAGAAAAAGTGTAGAAAGTTAAAAGGGCGGAACCAATTATATCTTAGTTTAGTGGTAAATATCGAGATTTGGTTTAATAGTTCAAAATTATAGGTTTAAGTCTTACTAGACGTATGTGTATTTATTATTTTATAATTTTTAATTATATTGTTATATTGATCTACACTGTATATTATTCAACTGCTCAAATTATTAAAATATTGATATGATACTGTAATTATCGTTTCTATCTAAAAATATAAGGTTAAAGAAGTCAGAAATCAACTATATATTCTTGTTTTTAAAATATTGATGTAATAATATAATTAATAAATTTGCACACACATTGAATGTGCCACGTCTGCTGATCTAATATAGAAGGATCAGATAAAATTAATCTAAATTATTTTAATACTAAAAAAATATTTAATTTATATATAGTTCAAGATTCATCTAAAATTAATAATTGGAGCAGACTCGATGTAAGTGCATGATCAATTTTATATTATATTTTTTCAATTCAATAAAAAAAGAAGAAAAATAAAACTAAAAATAATAAAATAAATTAACTTTAAATGTCTATGAATAAAGAAATTATTAATAAAATCGATTAATATGAACATAATTATTTGTGGAAAAATAAGTAGTGTAGGGACATTTTAGGTAATTCACATTTTGTCAACTGCAGTAGTTATAGTACTACGAATTTACGATACTCTCCATTAATAAATAGTATAGATAAATTTAATTAGTTTTGGGTAAAGGGTAATGCATATGTATTGGAAGGGCAATTTAGTAAAAAGAGAAGGTGATAATAGGGGCAGTAGCGTCTATTCAAACACTAGTCTGAGGGTGTGGGTGTGGGTGTGGGTGTGGCAATAGTAGACAGGAGGTCTGGGCACATTAAAAGAAAGTGGGGACCATCGCGGGCGACCGTTATGGCCCAGAAGCGGGACCCACAACCTCTGCTCCTCCCTTGGATTGAGAATAAAACACGTCTTTTCCAGACCCGCCAGCGACGGCACAAGCGACCGCCTCTTCCACCACCACCACCACCACCACCTCCTTTCTATTTCTCATCTC
This sequence comes from Sesamum indicum, assembly GCF_026168435.1. NCBI lineage: Eukaryota > Viridiplantae > Streptophyta > Magnoliopsida > Lamiales > Pedaliaceae > Sesamum > Sesamum indicum. The sequence continues at coordinate 2,619,438 of NC_142667.1, read as the reverse complement.
CACCACCTCTTCAGAATTACACTTATACTCGTAAAAAATTTACAGAAGTGACCGCTTCTGTTAGAATTTAAAAAAAAAAAAATATTGATATTTTGCAAAAAAAATATTAAATAAATTTTTAATTTTACCACTCATTTAACATTTGAATGTAATAATTTTATACTTCTAAAAAAAAATATAAAGATATTAACCTCATTTTATATATATATATATATATTATAATTATATATTTATAAGTTGAAAAATATACATGAGCATGATAAATACAGGAAAAATTTAAAAAAAATTATCTAATATTTTTAGTTAATATCGGTATTTTTCATTCAAACCCTAGCCACAGGGGATCAGGTGTAAATGCAGAATTTTTTAAGGGAGTGTAAGGATAATTTTAAATTTATTTGGGAAAAAATGTAATTTTATATTTTTAGATGGGATCCTAAATGTAATTAAACGTTTTTTTATTACTATTCCGAAATAATTTATAAATAAATAATGTTATGAGTCAAAAGTTGTAATATATATATATATATATATATTATATTAATAATGAAACTAAAATAAATATACCATAAATGATAGTTTAAAAAAGTAAAAAACATATATGTACATATTTTTTTAATTTTGATTTTTTTAAATAAAAAATTAAGTGATTTCAGCCCCGATCATTGGAGACGAACCATAACAACCGGAGGTTGTTTAATATAATTTTCAAAGATTTTTTAGTTTTAGAGATAATAAAAAACAAAAATAAAAATATCCCCTTAATAATAGTTAGAGATAGGAAAAAGTAAAATAAATTAGAATCTGTCATTTACAATTTTGTAATTTATTTATTGTGAGAAATTGAGAGATTTCGATTCTGATCATCAACACAAGCCCATATAAATCTTAGAATCCATAAACTGCGTACGAATTACTCACAATATATCCATTGACAGAATTCTTACATTAGTAGAAAGAATCAAACACACAATCTTCTGACATTGTAGAAAAACACAAACCATATCATTATTTTAAATAAAAAATATGTGTCACTATATAATTTTTTTTCTCCAAAAATAGATGGAACTATTGGTTAATAATAATAATTATAGTGATTTAAGTAAACAATAATCATATTGAAAAAGATTGAGGGGGATAATATAATGTGTGCATATATATATATAGGGTTAAATTCATTTTGACCCCCTGTGATATATCAAAATATCAAAAATTCTCCTATGAAATTTTTAATATAAAAAATCATCCTTGTGTTATGAATAAATAATTACACCGCCCCCTAGTCAGTTTGAACCTATATTTTTAGAAATAATAACTAAAATACCCCTTCTAGTCAACGGTCAAACTAAATCTATTTATATATAATTATTTTGATTTATAATATATATAATTTATAACTATTAAAATATATTTATAATATATATAATTATTATTTTTATAAAAAAATTCAAAATAAAAATTATAAACCCCCCGCACAATTGTCTTCCCCGACCAACCCACGGCCCGGCTTCCCCCCCCCCCCCCCCCACCCCCACCAATCTTCCCCGGTAGCCCTTTTCCCCCCACCCCCACCTGCTTCGCCCCCACCCCTCCCTCCCCCCATCGCCCGGCCAGGCGACGTCGATTGCCCAAATCTGGACGACCAACGTCGCCCAGAAGTCAAGGGTGACGCGGTAGCTTGTTGGGTGACCGCGTCGCCCTCATTGGAGATGACGACCGCCGTCGCCCATGGGTGAGGAGGGCGCCCTCTCTTCAGCAACGGTGGCGGCGGTGTCTCTGCCGCCGCCGCTGTTTTTTTTTAAATATATAAGATTTTAATTAATTTAATTAAAGTTATATTGTATTATATAAATAATTAAATAATTATTAATATAAAATAATATTTATTATCAATAAATATATATAATATTTTAATTAAATAATTATTATATAGAATTATATTTTATTATTAATAAATATATAATATTATATATATTAGATGTGAGATAAGGGCAAAAATATCAAGAAAAAGGAATTTTATTGCAAATTCGCAGTCAAAGGCGCGTGTAGGTCAATTTTTGTACGGAGGGGTTTTTTTGAACTTTATTTTATATTATAGGAAGGGTATTCGATACTTTAATTTTTATAGGGGGTTTTTAAACATTCTTATTAGGTCTCTGGATTTTTCCCTATATATATATGAAAAGACGAACTCTCGTAAGATATGATATAATTATAAATACCTCATATTATTTGAAAGATTATCAATACCTTTTAATTTTAACGATCGTCTAATAACTAGTTTAATTTATTAATTTTTATTTATTTTTACAATGAACTGATCAAAATAGTTCAATTTATTAATTTTTATTTATTTTTACAATGAATTGATCAAAATAGTGTTCACCCAATGTAACTTTGTGAGGGAAAAGGACGTGTGAGAGGGCATGCTTATGAATTAGTGTCCAAAGAGCAAAGAATAATTAGAGTGAGTGATAATAGATTAGTAGTCTTCTGACTCTGGTCGGATTGCCCCTTATTATCTTGTCCCAACCCTTCTTCCCATTTTACCCTCCTCTCTCTCGTTTCTTTCTTTTTTTTTTTTAAAAAAATTATATGATTAAAGCATTAGAAAAATAAAAAAAGTAATATGAATTAGGGAAAAGTATTATTTTAGTTTTCTAAGTATGCCTAATTTTAATTTTAGTCCGATAACTATGTTCATTTTTGTTTAGATCCAATAACTTACGAAATTGCTTACTTTTAGTCCTCTAACATATTTTTGGACAATTTTACCCCTATGAGTGCATATGGACTAAAACTGCATTTCAAAAGTTGCATAGGGGTTAAATTGTCCGAAAATCTGCCAGAGGACTAAAAGTAAGCAATTTCATAAGTTACTGGACCTAAACAAAAATGGACATAGTTATCGGACTAAAATTAAAATTAGGCATACTTAACGAACTAAAATAATACTTTTCCTTATGAATTATATTACATTATAATGAGATTTATATTATGGTCGATATACTATAATTTACACTGTTTGACGTTTCTAAACTATGTCCATATAATAAAAATAGAAATGATAAACTTTTTTTGGAAAAAATTGTAAAATTAATTTCTCTTAAACCACGAAAGTCCGAACAGAAATGACCTATTTATGCAATTGGTTTAAATAATCATAATTTTTTTTGAAATGGGTTTCGTGATAATTTAAATAAATTTAAGCTCGATTTGTATAAATCGGAACTTCTGTGAGTTTGGACATTCGCGTAATACATCGGACTCTTATTTTACGCACAAACAAATCTTTTGATAAGAAATCATTACAAATTAAAATCAATTAATTGTGGTCAATAATTCAAAGGGGAAGTTATTAATTGAGTTTGTAAGTAATCAATTAGGAAAAATAATTATACCTTCCTAAGTAATTAAATATGCAACTCTAATATTCTAGCTAGGGTTATTACATATTTTGACATAATAATATGAAACCTTAATTTTTGTGAAATCAAAGGTACAAGAACTCATACTTTGTTGTCTCTTCCATCAATCAAATTGTGTGTACTCATAATAAAAGTAATTAAAAAAAAGAAAAGAAAAAAGAAGTATTAGAAAACTCTAGTGTGGTACTATTGTGGTCTATGTCCACTTATATATGAGACAATCCCATGATCATGAAAAAACAAAAAGAAAGACATAAAGAAATTTAAAGTAAATGGTAATGGGTTTTGGACTAAAGCATGGTATTCATATTTCAAGATATTATAAAATATTATAAAGTATTTAATAAGTTTTTTTTTAAAAAAATGGGGTTTTCAAATTTTAAAATAAAATGTTAGGAATTTATATTTTTTTAAAAAAATTATATATATATATATAAAGGGTTCAAATTTTTTTAAAAAATTGTAATATTTTTTTTCAATTTTGATCATATTTTTTATAAAATTATTATTATTAAGATTTTATAAGTTGCATGATTTTATTTTATTCGAAAACTTCAGAAGCTTGCTTATATATATATCTGTATATATATTGGGAATAAATTATAGAATAGACAAGATATTTTAAATAAAATCGTCTAAAATATGTATTAATTTTTCACTAGAAGTGTGGGTATTTATATCATTTAAATGGGTTTTTTTTTATAGTAAATTTTTGGTGGTTGATATACATATTAAATTAATAATAGATAGTATCATAACATCATGACATAATTATTAATTCTTGAAAAGAAAAAGAAATTCAATGATGGGGTGGCAACAAAATGTAATTCACAAAACTTTAACTATTAATGGGTACAATAGGACAACAAAAGAAGTTGTCATGTGGGCTCTCCAATCCCCAAAAAGCTTGAAAATTAGTGACTAAAATGATTAGCCAAATATCTTGCACCACTAAAAACCAACTCACAACCAATCATCCCTCACTGTAATACGGTTAAATTTGAGATCTCATGAATAAATTTAAAATAATATATTAAAATTTTATTAAATATACGAGTATTTATCTTTTTTAATATAAGTTCATTGTAAAAATCAAACCATACCCAAATTCCAAAAAAAATAGAAATAAAATAAATCCCAACGAGCTTTCTCGAGGTTTTTTCATAATTACAATATCCCCTTATCGTTTGAAAAATTACAGATACCTTATAAAATTAATGTCCTTCGTGAGAGCCCATTATAGAAAAATATTTGTTAGACAGTCACTAATTTCAAAAAATATTTATAATTTTTTTAAAAAAATATTTATAATTATGATAAATTCTGGACCCGTCGTAATTTGTTCTAAAAGAAATTATTTTTTCCCCTTTTGGTGGGCCATTCAACCCTCTTTGCTTTATGAAAAGTGCAAGTTTGAAAGTTTGAGTAGGGAGTATTGGAATTAGGGAAAGGGGTTTTGGGCATTCAAAGGTGGGCTCTTTATATGATTCTTTTCTCACTTGGGATTGGCCCACTTTTTGCCTTTTCTTTGTGTGTTCATTAATTGTTCTTAAGTGGTTTCAATTATAAATTCTTGCACTAAGGACTTAATTTATGGCCTAACACATAATTACTACAATAAAATGAAATGTGTAATATGCTCTTATTTTGTTTTAATTTAGGTTTTCCAAGATCAAAGGTTTATGTTGTTGAAAAAGGTACTGGATTTTAATTATTTGGATAAATTACAGCCCCTTCTCATAAAATTTGACATAATTAAAAATATTTTTTTATTATTTAAAAAATTATCAATACCCCTGATGTTTGTTAAAATTATGCTATTTTTTAATGGATACTTAAAAATGTCCACTTTACCCTTGTCATTTTTTTCGAAAATCATAAAAATACAAAAAGTTATCAAGGGTATTCTGGGCGATTCATTATAAAAATAGATGAAAATTTAAGGAAAAACAACATAATGAGCTAGTTGTTGGACGTACACTAAAATCAGGGAGTATTGATAATTTTTCAAACAACGAGTGAATATTTATAGTTCTATCATAAATATTTATTGTAACTTACCTTTGTATTTTCACCGTTCAGTATATTGGAATCGAGTACTTTAACGATTTATGATGTTGTTAATTACTTACTAATACACTAAAGTTAGTGGAAAATAAAGGGAAAAATTTACAGAGGAAGAAAGGGTTTCGTGTTTAGGTAATAATTCTTTCATGATTATTCAAGTTCTTCTTGATTAATTATGTTTTCTAATATTTGTTGTTTTTCTCTATAGAAGTGATAAATATAGCATTATGTCAAATTATGAGCTGATAATTTAATACATACTTCAATAATTATTAAATTATATTTTACTTAAATAAAAAATTATTAATAAAATCATATAAAATAAGATAAAGTATAACACGTCTCATTGTCCATTCATGTAAATTTCGAGTCTGTATAGAATAATTACTAGATTGGAGAAATATGAATAGATGAATTTGTTGCAAAATTAAAATGAAATATTACAATCTCCAAAAATGAAAATTATTTCCTATTTCTTCTCCCCAAATTGCAATTTAAGGGCTTGAAAACTTGTTCTTAAATAGAGATGCATAATTTCCTTCGTCTTTGTGGAGCAAATTGAGTGTCAGCTCTGAGAAAATGTATCAAGACTCCGAGGATTTGATGCCAAAAAAGATGTGGATTCTTTGCCGTTGCAGTACTTTGTCATGACAGAGAGCTTTCGACTTAGAAATTTAGATTTGATGTACATATATGTTGCACACGGTATGTCCTCGTTGCATTCTAAGACATGAACTAAAGCTTTAACTTGGTAGTTTATTCCAGTTGAGCTTGAACGCCATGGATGTTTTACTGGACTAATTTCATCACGGACCCATATTCAAACGTGTATGGACCCAATTAATCAACCAAAATAAAAGAAAAAATTGTTAGGTTATCTTCAATCAATCCATCAAAATGCATAAGAATCAAATTTGGTAAGAGGTTATTGTGAATTTGTTATCTTGAAAAAATGCAAAGCCCGAGTATATTATGAACATTAATCTAGAACCCAAGTATTAGCTAATTCATTTGGACTTTTAACTAGTAATTTATTCCAAAAAAAAAAAAAAATTGATGAACATTATCTGTTAAACCTAAAAAATATTATATTTCTAAGATTTTACGACCTTCGGTTCAACTCATTTTGGCTTAACAGTTGTGATGCTAGCCAAAAATTGTGGTGTTCTACTTGGAGGAGAAAGTAGTGAAATAAATTCTAGAAGGTAAAAGAGTGTAAATGAGTAAATTAAGAGTGTTATTCCTCGTTTTGAATGAAAGATTGATATAAAGAAGATGTTTAAGTAGGAAAGTACAAAGTTTCTTTCAACTAAAGTAGTATGAAGGTGAAAGTAAGTGTAAAAATATGTCTTCTCCTGTAGAGGGAGCTCACTATTTATAGGCAACTATAAGTTGGTTGGAGAAGATTATGAATTTGGTGGAGCATAACCTCAAAATTGTTAGATAATGTTGAATCCCTCGCAAATTCGATGGAGAGTCCCCCTAGCGGTTGGGGGATCCCCTAAATTCAATGGAGGGTTATCTCTTAGCAATTGAAGATCTGTAATTCTTGTTGGGGGGGGGGGGGATTTGGAACATTTGGATGGAGGTATCTTTTAGGGATAAGGATGCCTTCCCGAATTTTTAAGGAGGTAGTCTTCTCCCAACCAGAGTATGAGTTTTTAGAATTTATAAATTACTTCTCTTTGGAGGCACCAGGTGTCTCAGGGGTCTGTTCATTCTTATTCGATTATGTAAGGTGTGCCTGCAGAGCTCCTACGTGGATGCCACTTAAGCCATCCGTGGATACCATGTGAGATGAGCTTTGATTTTGATTGGGGGATTTCAAATTCCTAAACTTTCTTGTGGGCCTATGAGGCTTTCTTAGATCGGGGCCCGCTCAAATTTGGGTCGTTCGAACTTCATTTAGTCAATTCATTTTCTGAGGGCATTTCCAGACGAATTTTTTGGGAGCTTTATCTGAACTAGGCTTCCTAGGGGTATTTTGGGCTGTCACTTGAACTGGGCCCTCTTGGGAGGCCTTGCATTCCTCTGGTGATTTGCGATCTCTTTCTTTCTTTTTTTTTTTTTTTGGGTCATTTCGACATTTTTGGGCCAGTACATTTTTATGGACATCAAAATATTATTTAACTGGACATAATAGGTAATGAAGTTAGTAATATTTTTATTAAAACTACAAATAATAGTATTGATAAAAATTTAATCTAAAAAGGGAGTACTGAAAAACATGCCAAACTGTTCAATCAGAGGGTGACTTCAGGACCTTAACTAATAGATTTAAACCACCAGTCGATTTATGTTCTTTATACTCCCACTTTTTTTTAATTAATAATGATAATAAATTCAATAATTCATCTCATCTCGATACACTGAGTAATTCATCAATTTAATCAATACATAAATATGAACAACAACGATAAATAGTGGAAAATTTTAACATTTTGCCACATGTGGTGATGTGGATCCACTTAGGCCCAACTCATCAAGTGATTACACATTAGGGCCCACTAGGAGTAAAGTGGTAGCCTATCATCGTTCTAATTGGGCTTCTCTTTGATCGGCTAAAGGTAATATTTTAGATGGGCTAAAGTTCAATTTCCTTAAACGGGCTGGTTTTCAGGCCCATGAGGCTTTCCAAAGCTACCCATTATATTTTCTAATAAAAGTTTATATACATTTTACTTATATAATGATAGTAATAATAAATTAAGATAATTACACTTTCCTCCTTTGAGGTTTGATTTAATTACACGTAAATCTCCTGTAGTTTTAGAAAATTACATCTAGCACTTTTGAGATTTGCTTCCGTCTAACAAATAAGTCCTTCCATTATTAAAAACTCACTGAATTTGCTGATATTAACAAAAAAATTAGTAAAATAAATCTATATTTACCTTCAATTGACTTATTATTAATTTATTGTATGTCAAATAAATAGTTCACGCTTTAATGCGTGAGAGGAGGTATATTTTCACTGTTACAAGGTAGTTTAGTCGAAAAAATTATTTGACCTAAAATAAGTCAGTAATAAGTCAATTGAGGGTAACTACTAAATTTTTTTTAACTTTTTTTTATTAATATGAACAAATTTGGTTAATTTTGATTAAGGTAGGAACTTATTTATAAGACGAAAGCAAACAACAAATGCAATTTTTCAAACCACAAAAAATTTATATATAATTACACCAAAATTATGCAGCCTTGGAATATAAAGAAAATAAATATAAAACGTTTGGATTAAATTTTAATTTAATAAATTCATGGATAAAATGTGATCGTATGTAACTAGAAAGATGTTATGTAATAATCAATAATACAATAGTTGTCTTTTATATAAGGGGTAAATTACAACTATAGATTTGGTATAATTAAGAATATTCTCTTATTATTTAAAAAATTATAAATATTTTTTTTAAATAAAATATAATTATATACAGTAAAACCTCTATAAATTAATAAACTCTCTAAAATAATAAAATCCTCCGGTCCCGACTTGGGCCTTTGTAAAAAATCATCAAATTCGATAAGATAATAAAATAATAATTTTTCAAAAAATTCCTTTATAAATATTAGGTCCCATTAAAACTCTAAATTAATAATTCATAAATATTACAATTATAAATATTATGATAATTTACTAAAATATGAAATCTGTAATGCTTTACGCATTTGATTATTCATGGATGATTTTGCGATGCCTTTTAGATGAGAAGACATGGTTGGGTGTTATGAACTATTTTATTATCATATTGAGATTTATGTAGTATATGTTTCATTCATCATGCATGAATATATTTAATTGGTTATAATAGTTATTTAAGTGCAATGAATTAATATAAACATGTATATTTAAGTAATTCCAATGAATTGATACATGTGTCTATGAATATAATAGTTCATTGTTGCATGAATATAATCAATGAAACATATATGAATTTATTTATTTTCAATACATATGTACTAAATTTGCTGAATTTAAAAAGTCTCTCTTTTAATTAATAAAATATTAATTTATCGATAATTTAATATTTCTCTAAATTAATAAAATTTCATGGTCCCAAGGTTATTAATTTATAGAGGTTTTACTGTAGTTCTTAGATATAAGGTAAAATTACTAGTTTATTCTTTTTTATTTTTATAAAAAATAATACATTTGAAAAAATATAAAAAAATTGAGGATGGATAAAGTATACAATCTATTGAGAATATTAGATCATAAAATGTTTTATAAAATTCTATAAAGTATATAAATGTATGATTCATAATTTAAAAAGGCATTTTGGGCAGTTTATCACAAAAATTGGATAAAAATTTAACGAAATGGGTTCGTTGTTACACGGAATTTAAAATAGTATTTGTAATTTTTTAAATAGTAAAAAGATATTTATAATTATACCAAATCTCCAAAAAAAGTAACTGTAATTTATCCTTATTTAAATACACAAAATAATGACATTAACTCTAGCAGCATATTTAATTTTTATGTATAGGAAGTCTAAGAAAAAGTAAATTTTGATTGTCAAAAAATTATGTAAACACTAAACAGTGATGTGAAAATCAATATTTTACCCTTTTTTTTAACTGTTTGAAAAAATATAAAAAGTTTCGCGGGTGATAAAGTGAATAATTCATAGGGCATATTAGTTCGTAAAATATTTAATTTTTTATTAAAGAAAGATATAAACTTATAATTCACAATCCAAAACGTCATTTTCATCACTTTACTACAAAAATTAGATGAAAATCTACAAAGACTAACAGAATAAGTTTGTTATCAGATGGACATTACAATATGGAGGTATTGATATTTTAATTACGCGAAATCTCATGAGATCGAGATGACTGTAATTTACCCTTAATAAATAGAAGGCTAAATAGCATAAAATTATCTTTTATTTTAAAAACTCGGTTATAAATCCTCCTATATTTTAAAAATAGGCGAAGCCCTCCTCTATTTTATTAAAACTTACTAGCCCCTCTCCATTAACTTAAATTAACAACATTAATCTTTTTCATAAGACTGTTATGTCCTTTTTATTATATATTATTTTTTATTTTTATAACTATTGAATCTTCTTTAATTATATAATAATCGTCATCTAATTAATTAATCTCAATCATTAGATATTTAAAAAGATAAAATATTTAAATTCAATAAATTATTTAACTTATATTATATAAATAATTAGACATTAAAATAAATAAATTATTATTAGATAAAACTTGATCCGGGTCGAATTATTCGATCTCCTGAGACGATCTCACTTTAGATGAACTAACTCTTCCGAACCAGATTTTGGGCTCCCTGAGAATAAAACATGAACCGTGAGCTCATCGGGCACGTCCCCGACAATGACCCTCCGACGCTCAAGTTAGGTTGATCGAGAGAAATGTTTGCGATCTCAAAGTTCGAGCTCAATTAATGCACAACAGTTACCTCATTTATGGCGTATCGGGGTCTATTTATAGAACACAGCTGTACGTCAAGTACTGGGCCACGTGGCTGTATCTTATCGGCGTGTGTTCTGATCGAACAGCTGTCATTGTCCGGGTCTTCGGCCAGTCTGTGCGATCCGGATCGGGTCCTCCGCGACCCGCCCGCTATAAAACACGCGGATCCTGATCGCGTAATGACTAAAATACCCTTAATGAAGGTTAATCTGGTCTTTTCTGCAGGGGTAACATGCGTATACCCATCATTACTCCCCTACTTTTTCAAAGTGCAAGTTCGTTGCCTTTGAGAAAGTCGAACCGTCGCGTCCGTCGATTGGCAGTCCCCGTGGACGCGTGACGAGATCCTGTCGGTTGACCTTCGGCGCGTTTCTCCAGAGTGGACCTCCTATAAATACCCCACCATTTGAACTCTCGGCTCTACCTCACGCAAAGACTTCTAGCAACTAAGGCTCACAACCACAAGTTCGTATTCGATCTGCGGCTTCCAGAGTCATCCTGCTTTAAGGTACGATGCCTTCCAGCTCTAGCTCGAATTCTAGATTGCGATCTGGCTCTAGGCCACGATCTGGTTCAGAGTCCCCTTCGTCTCATTCTGAATTTGCTTCTGGGTCCTCTTCTGAGTCCGGTTCTAGTTCGTCCTCAGGGTCTGGGTCTAGGTCGGTGTCTAAGTCTTCACATGAGTCGTATTCTACTTCTCCCAAGAGGAACAAGAAGTTTTCTGTCACCAAACTTAACGATGAACAAAGTGGACCCTCAGTCCTTGCCAAGTTCCAAGATTGACTTGCTAAAAACCCTTGGGAGGCTGTGGTTAGCAAAGTTAGGGTGCCTGCCCATAAGATTAGGGAAAAATACCATATCCCCTCCGATTTTGATGTCGTCATCCCTGCTACCTTCGATCGCATGCATCGTCCTCCCGAGGGGTTTAGTGCTTTTTCTATCAAGCACCTCGATGCCGGGCTGCGATTTCCTCTGGCTCCTCCTGTGGCCGCGATTTTGAATAAGCTGGGGTTATGCCCTATGCAACTCTCCCCAAATTCTATTACCCATATCGTCCTTTTTGTCGTAATAATGCAATTTGTAGGTTTAGATCCCAGTTTTAACAATTTTTGGAGTTTGTATTCTTTCACCACTTCCAAGCGGTCTGGGAGTAGAGGTTTCTTTTACCTTTCGGCCAAGCCCGAATGTGGGTATCTGAGCGCCCTGAAATCGAATGTAGGGGTCTGGCTAGATCGCTATATTTTCATTCGATCTCCTAGTGGTGTTTGGCCCTTTAAGAACGAGTGGACGAAGTATAAACCCATTCCGAAAATCAGTGGAGGGGGGCTGGAGGGTGACCAAATAAGGAGTCTAACGTCTTATAAGTATGATCCCAAGAAGCTTCTCACTGAGAAAGTTTTGCAATTATCTGGGCTCTCTCCAGCGTCCCTTCATATCGAAGAGTCCTTAGGTGATTTTCTTCTTTTGGTCTCGCTTGCTTTCATCGCTGTAGTGCTTGCATATGCTAACTTCTCCCTTCTTGCAGATAATATAATCATGAGCACGCGTACTGCTATGCGGAGGATCGCGGCCCAGAACAAAATGAGGAAGGGGGGTGAGGTCGCGAGTTCTTCAGACCCGAAGGGGAAGGGTAAAGCGGTTGCTGGTACACCAGATTTACCTTCGAACTCATCTCCCCCGGTTCCTTCAAAGGCACTCGCGGTTGCGACTCCCGCCGGACAACAGCCCATTGCAGTTGATAGTAAGGACAGGCCTTCCGCCCATGGTGGTCATCTTGGCTACAACTCTTCGGAGTTAGAACTGGGTCTAGACGAAGCCAGTGGCGACCATGGGGCCGATCAAGGAAGCCAAGGTCCTCCACCTGAGGAGCGACCTAAGAAAAGGAAGCGATCCTCTCCGAAGAAGGGTCATGGGCCTAAGTTCAAGTTAGGGCCCGGCGATAAGGGCAAGGAGAAGGAGCTCGCGGAGGCCTCTCACCCTCCTCCTTCCAAATCGCATAGCCCGAGCGTGCTAAGCAGGATGGCTAAGAAAGCCGCAGATAAGACCAGTGTAGACGAAGATCGGGACAAATTTTTGAGGGTGGCACAGCTGGCCACATGTTGGGAGGAGAGCCGGGCAGCTCTTCAGGGCAATGTGCCACATCCTGAATGGTAGGATATGTCGAGCTCGTCGTTGTATGGCGAAGCAGGAGACAATACTTTTGCCATCTACAACTCCTTCGTTTCCGTTCGCGATTAAGGGGCGCTTGTGACGAACAACCCCATTCGGCTTGAGGAGTTCGCAGCTCACTCCATGGTCCAGGTATTCTATCGGTTGGCTTCCTTCGATCTCCCTTCTGTTCTATTATTCACTGCATTCGATCTTGCAGGCCATGACCTTCCTCCGAAGCCTGAGCCTGAGCCTTAAATGCACCCACTACCGAAGGAGTTATATTCAAACTGATCAGAAGGTGCAGGATCTTAGGGCTCAGCTGGCCGAGCGAGACGAGACAGAACGCAAACAGGAGGATAATCTGCTGGCCTTGGGGGATGAGGTACAAAAGTTGCAAGCCGAGCTCGATGTTGCCAAGAAGGAGAGGGAGTCCTCCGCTCTGACAAGAAGTGGCCCTGGCGGAGGCCAAAAAAGAGGCATTCGATGCCGGACGTGAGGTCGGCCTCGTGGAGGGCCACAAGCGTGGGATAAAGGAAGGCCAAGCCGGTCGCATTCCGGTTGAAGAACATCAGCGAGCCTTGACCAGCTCCAGGATGTCCGCGGTTCGTGATTTTTTGAAGACCGACACCTTCACGACCGCTCTCGAGATCAAGTCTGCAGATTCATTCACCAAGGGCTATGAGACCTGCCTGTCGCAGGTCGAAAAGCTCGATGGATTTCATGAGTCTTTTGACCACAAAAAATTGGATATCTCGCTTGATGGTGATCTCCGACCCCTACCCCCGGACCCCGAGCTGAAAGACGATGAGTTTATGGTCCTGAGGGACGAGCTAGAGGCGAAAGCTGATGCCTACGGATCCCGGTCTTCTGATTTTGTAATAGGATTTGAGCTGATCGATCTTAAAAGTGTAAATCCTAGGGATTCTTCTTGGAAATATCATTTTTTGTAAACAAGACGTTGGGGTGAGGTTTTTTGATAACCCCTGTACATGACATTCCGTTAATGAAAAATTTCCCCAACTTTTGGCATCTCGCGTATTTGGTTTCTTTATTTACCGATTGTCTGTCTCCTTTTGATTGTTCTTCCAGTTGGCTCATGCGGTCTTTCTTGGATCGTATGTCCGGGGTGCGTCTTTCCAGTTCGCATTTTACTTGAGTGCGTCTTTTTCAATCCGCGTTTTATTTGAATGCGTCTTTTTCAGATCGCATGTTGGACGCGCTTTTTTCAGTTCGCGTTTTACTTGAGTGCGTCTTTCTCAGATCGCTTGTTGGACACGTCTTTTTCAGTTCGCGTTTTGTTTGAATGCGTGCTTTTGAGATCGCATGCTGGACGCGCTTTTTTCAGTTCGCGTTTTACTTGAGTGCGTCTTTTTCAGATCGCTTGTTGGACGCGTCTTTTTCAGTTCGCGTTTTGTTTGAATGCGTGCTTTTCAGATTGTATGTTGGACGCGTCTTTTTGAGTTCGCGTTTTATTTGAGTGCATCTTTTTCAGATCGCATGTTGGACGCGTCTTTTTCAGTTCGCATTTTATTTGAGTGCGTCTTTTTCAGATCGCATGTTGGATGCGTCTTTTTCAGTTCGCGTTTTGTTTCGGCGAATTTGCATAGTTGCGATAAAAGGAAAGATGGTTAATAATAACATGCAGGTGGGCATAAAATGGGTGTAAAAAAGGTGTACATGGTTTTATAAATCATGTCGAATTACAGTGGGTACAGATACTCAGTAATAACAATGTTCAACATGGACACAATCTTCCTAACCTTAAAATATACAATTGGTAATTTGCTAGGAGTCTTCGCGTACGATTTCTCTGCTGACGGGTCCGTTGTTCGATCTGCTCGTTGACGGCCTTTCACAGGCTCCTTGCTCGATCCGTCAGTTGATGGCCTTTCACAGGCTCCTTGCTCGGTCCGTTAGTTGATGGCCTTTCACAGGCTCCTTGGCGTGCGACCTTGTCAGAGTTGACGGCCTTTCACAGGCTCCTTGGCGTGCGACCTCGTCACAGTTGACGGCCTTTCATAGGCTCCTCATCCATATTTTCTAATTTAAGCATAAAACTTCTTCAGGTTCTGGATGTTCCACGGGCGCGGCAAATTTCGACCCTGCATGTCTTGCAGCCGATATGTCCCCTTCCTTTTGATCTCCACTACCTTGAATGACCCTTCCCATGGTGGTTCTAGTTTTCCCACATGCTTTGAGGCCTCGACCTTTTTGAGGACAAGGTCCCCCACCTGGAGTTGCCGTGGTCGAATTCTTCGATCATGGCTTCTCATCATTAGTCCCTTGTGGTGCAGGATCTTCGCGTACGCTGTGTCTCTTCTTTCTTTGATCATTGTCAGGTCGAAGCTTCGTTCCTGCTGGTTAGTTTCAGGGTCATACATAGCGACTCTTTGGGACTCTTCTCCGATCTCTGCCGGTATGATAGCTTCCGTCCCATACACCAGGCAAAATGGGGTTTCCCCCGTTGCGGTTCTTGGTGTGGTCCTGTAAGCCCATAGGACCCCTGGTAGTTCATCGACCCATGATCCTTTGTTCTCTAGCCGCATTTTCAAGTGTTGGAGGATCGTTCGGTTGGTTACCTCTGTTTGTCCATTGGCTTGCGGGTTCGCAACCGCTGTGAAATGTTGTGCGATCTTGAGCTCCTTGCACCATTCCATGATTTTCCTTCCCTGAAATTGGGTACCGTTGTCAGAAATTAGAACACGGGGCAGATCGAACCTGCAGATGATGCTTTTCCATATGAAGTTGATGACTTCTCTCTCGGATATCCTTGCGACTGCTTCCGCTTCGACCCACTTGGTGAAGTACTCCACCGCCACAATGATAAACTTTTTCTGGGCCTGTGCTGGTGGAAAAGGTCCGACGATGTCAATTCCCCATTGGTCGAACGGACAGGCTATCTTGATAGGTTCCATCGAGGTTGCAGGCTGATGAATTAGGGTCGCATACTTTTGGCAGCTCTCACACTTCTTCACCAACTCTTTGGAATCCTTTGCTATCGTAGGCCAATAGAAACCTTGACGAATTATCTTCTGGGCTAGCGACCTCGATCCCGAGTGGTTACCACAACTTCCTTCATGAATTTCCCGCATGACATATAGGGCTCTCTCCTCATCTAAGCACTTCAGAAGAGGTCCGTCAACTGTTCGCTTATAGAGCCGTCCTGACAACATGGTGAATCGGGTGGCTCGAAATTTAACTCTCTTTGCTGCAATGGGGTCGGCAGGCAAGGTGCCATCTTCGAGATATTCGACGATCTCGTCCTTCCATGATTTGGGTTCCGCAACTGTTTGAACCTCTGCCCCGCTCGCGATGCAAGGTCGCCCTCGAACCAGGGCGGTAATCTTGCGATCTCCAATTCCATCTATGGTGGCCCCAAATTTGGATAAAGCGTCCGCCTTGTCATTCTGTTCTAGGGACCTGCAAAACCGAACATTTGTCAAATTTTTTCATCCACTGTTGGGCGATTTCTTTGTAAGATGTCATCGTTTTCTCTCTTGTCTCATAAGTCCCTTCGATCTGCAGCGCGATTAGCTGGGAATCCGTGAACACCTCCAAGTCTTTGGCGCCTGCTTGGGAAGCGAGCTCTAGCCCCAATATGAGCGCCTCGTATTCAGCTTCATTATTGGTCACGGGGAAGGACAGGCGAGCTGCTACCTCGATCTCGATTCCCTCGGGTCCCTGGATCCATACTCCTGCTCCTCCACTGTTGGCATTTGATGCTCCATCCACATGTACCATCCATTTAGAGGTTCGCCCCTCAACGACCACGGGTAACAAGGGATCGTTTGTGAGCTCTATCACAAAATCTGCTAGAATTTGCGCTTTTTGGGCCGTTCTAGGTCGATACTCTATGTCATACTGCCCCAGCTCTACCGTCCACTTGATCAGTCGACCTGACGCTTCGGGTCACGACATTATGTGCTTCAGGGGGTAATTCGTCAACACGATCACTCTATGCGATTGGAAGTATGGTCGTAACTTTCGAGCGGTGACCACCAGCGCGAGCGCTAACTTCTCCATCTCCGTGTATCTTAACTCGGAACCTTGGAGCATTTTACTTACATAATAAATGGGATTCTGTTGACCTCCATCTTCTCTTACTAGTACCGAACTGACTGCATTTTCTGACACTCCCAGGTAGAGGAGCAGTTCCTCTCCCTCTTTCGGGTTTGCTAGTAAGGGGGGTGTTGTCAGGTATTCTTTCAGCTCTTGCAAGGCCTTCTCACACTCCTCACTCCATTCAAAGTTTTTAGGTCTCCTCAGGACTTTAAAAAAGGGGAGACTCTTGTCTGCTGATCGCGAAATAAACCTGTCGAGGGAGGTGATTTTCCCTGTCAATTTCTAGACCTCTTTGATCGTGGCCGGTGATCACAGATTCATGATGGCTTGAATTTTTTCTAGGTTGGCTTCGATCCCCTGCTCGCTGACCATATACCCTAAAAAAACTTTCCTCCTCTTACTCCGAATGTGCATTTGTCTGGATTGAGTTTCATCCCGTATGATCTCATAATAGCAAATGCTTGGGCGAGATCCGCGAGGTGATCCTGCGACCTCTTGCTCTTTACGAGCATGTCATCCATGTACACTTCCATCATTTTTCCGAGCAGGTCCCCGAACATCTTATTAACCAGGCGCTGGTACGTGGCTCCTGCATTCTTTAAACCAAAAGGCATCATGTTATAACAAAAAATTCCCTTCTGTGTGATGAAAGAAGTCTTATCTCTATCTTCCTCCGCCATGTGGATCTGGTGATACCCTTGGTAGGCATCCATCATCGAGAACATCTCGTAACCTGCTGTGGAATCCACCATGACATCGATCCGGGGCAACGGGTAGGGATCTTTTGGACATGCCTTGTTTAGATCTGTAAAGTCCACAGACATTCGCCATTTCCCGGAGGATTTAGGGAAAAGCACTACGTTAGATAGCCAATCAGTATATTGAATTTCTGCTACATACCCGGCTTCGAGTAGCTTATCCACTTCCTTACGGATGATCTCGTTCTTATCATGCCCGAATGACCTCTTCTTCTGTTTTACAGGTCGCACGGCCGGATCTACGTTTAGCCTATGCACGATCACCTCGGGGTCGATTCCCGTGAAATCAGATGGACCCCATGCGAACACGTCCATGTTCTCCTTTAGGAAATTGATCATCGCCATCTCCCTCTCCAGGTTCGCACCTATCCTAGTGGTTTTGTCTGGCTCGTCAGGTGTGAGCAGCACGACCTTGAATTCCTCGCTGGGCTTCAAATGTTCGGCCTCGTAGGGTCGCGGCTCAGCGTCCTCCTTGACCCTTCTCTTCTTTGCTCCGGGTTCTCCTTTCAATGATAAATTGTAGCATTTGCGTGCCTCTTTCTGATCGCATGCTACCTCTCCGACCCCATGATCCGTTGGGAATTTCACCTTCATATGGTAGGTGGAGATGACTGCCCTGAATGAATTCAATCCTGGTCTGCCTAATATCACATTGTACGCGAATGGCGTGTCTACTACCAAAAATTTCATCATTGTGGTCCTACGCCTTGGTTCGTCTCCCATGGATACTGGCAATTCGATCATCCCTAAGGACGTCACTTCGCTTCCACCGAATCCGACCAGTGGGATTCTGACTGGCTCTAACCGAATATTTTCCAAGCCCATTTTGTTGATCACACTTTTAAAGATGATATCCGCGGAACTCCCACTATTTACCAAGACTTTATGAACTGTGAAATTCGCTATGTCGAGTCTGATGACGATTGGGTCGTTCATCTCCCCAGTCTCTTCTGGTTTGTCAGAACTGTTGAAGGAAATGGCTTCCTCTTCTTCAACCTTCAGCACGAACTCTCTCCCTCGGCTTGAATTCATGGTCAGTGCGTACCTCTTCCTATCTCTGTTCGAATTGTTCGAGCTAGAGCCCCCCGCGATCGTGTAGATTACCTCTTTGGTTGGCGCATTATTTTCGGTGGCTGGGGCATGCGTCGACTTCGAGGGCCCAGGGTTCCGATCTCGGCTCCTTGACCTACTCCTCCTGGTCTCCTCCCTGCCTGTTTTGCAATTATGAGGGACTCGATCTCTGAAGTACCCCTGCCTCATTAATCTCTCAATTTCATCTTTCAGTTGGAAGCACTCTTCCGTGTTGTGCCCCCTCTCCCGGTGGAACCTGCAGTATTTGTTAGAGAACTTTTTGGAGGGTGTATACCTGGTGTGCCTCGGCCATTTGAGAACATCCGCATTCTCGACCATCATCAACGCCTTTTCCCGTGACATCGGCAGCGGGGTGTAATTGTGGTATTTGGGAATGTACTTGGGTTCCCTTTGCTTCTCCTGCTTTTGCCTACTTCCCCCAGCCTCTCTCGCCTCATTCGATCTTTTGTACATTTGTTCACGCTCCTTCCGCTCGTAATCCTTCATCGCATTCATCTCCTCCTCATCGATATATTTTTGGGCTAGAGCCATAAGCTGCTCGGCATCTCCTGGCGGGTCGCGTGCGAGCGCAGACGCGAATGGACCCTTCTTCAATCCATGAATCAGGATACTGACCATCATATCGATACGTAGATCCTGGATCTCTATCATTTCGTTGTTGAATCTTCCCACGAAGCTCTTCAGTGTTTCGTCCTCTCTCTGCCGTATGGTGAATAGGTGAGTGGCAAATCTCTTTTGTTTCCTCCGGTTCGCAAAGTGGAAGGAGAATTTTTGGATCATTTGCTCGTGCGAATCAATGCTTCCCCGAGGCAAGTTGGTGAACCACTCTTGCGCTTTTCCTGTCAACGTAGTCGCGAATAACTTGGCCATGATGGGGTCCGGCTGCCCGTATAAGTTCATTACCATGTCGGAGGCCGCCACGTGCTCGTACGGGTCCTTAGTTCTATCATACCTCGGCAAGTCGGGTACTCTGAATCCTGGCTCTACCACTTGGACCAGGATGTTGTTGCAGAAGGGTGAATTTTTGTTGTGCGCAACTATTTCACCTCGCTTTTTGAGTTCGTCTATCTGTCTGTTGAGGTTTTCTATCTGCTTCCCCACGCGAAATTACTGGTTCCCTTCTCTTCGCACGACTGTGGCTGCTAGAGCCTGCATCAGATGACGCTGGTCGTTTGCTGCGATGCTCTTGTTCACCTTGCACCCTCGATTCTCTTAACGGCTCCACATTTTCGAATAACTGCCTCCTCGCCGTTTCCTTGACCAATGGGGTCGCAGTTCTTCTTTCATATTCTACAATCGCTTTTCGACTTGCCTCCTCTATCATCTTTTGCAACTCGTCAGGAGTTAGTTGAATGGTTGCTCCTGTTCCTTTTCTTGGTGTCTCTTCTTCCCTGGCGTTTCTTCTCGATGAACCTTCCATTATGCTAATGAATTCTCAGAGTGTTCCCACAGACGGCGCCAATTGATCCGGATCAAATTATTCGATCTCCTGAGACGATCTCACTTTAGATGAACTAACTCTTTCGAAACAGATTTTGGGCTCCCTGAGAATAAAACACGAACCGTGAGCTCGTCGGGCACGTCCCCGACAATGACCCTCCGACGCTCAAGTTAGGTTGATCGAGAGAAATGTTTGCGATCTCAAAGTTCAAGCTCAATTAATGCATAACAGTTACCTCATTTATGGCGTATCGAGGTCTATTTATAGAACACAGTTGTACGTCAAGTAATGGGCCACGTGGCCGTATCTTATCGGCGTGTGTTCTGATCGAACGGCTGTCATTGTCCGGGTCTTCGGCCAGTCTGTGCGATCCGGGTCGGGTCCTCCGCGACCCGCCCGCTATAAAACACGCGGATCCTGATCGCGTAATGACTAAAATACCCTTAATAAAGGTTAATCTGGTCTTTTCCGCAGGGGTAATATGCGTATACCCATCAAAACTAAAAAAAAATAAAATTCCTACTCCATCCTCGCCACTCCGACCCCATACGCAACCCACCACCCCTCAGATGGGGGTGACGTTGCGGGAATAGCATCCCCCACACATGGGGGATGGTGCAGCGTTGCCCTCGCTCAAAGTAGAGTTGGGTAACGACTACGTCACCCAGACAAAAGAAAGAGGGTGAAGATGACGTTGTCATTGCCCTTTTATGCTTTTATTAACTTAATTATATATATTAAATATATATTTTAATTAATTAAGAGTAGTTTTAGATAATTAATTAATTAAGAGTAGTTTTAGATAATTAATTAATTAAGAGTAGTTTTAGATAATTATAATAATTATTATATATTTAATTAACTATTATATATACATATATATGAATGCATACACCCTTGATATTCATTTTTAATGTACATTATGTTATACTCTTTTGTATCCTCAATGATGATTTGTAATTATAATTGTTATGGTGTATTTTGTAACCACATTTCGGTGGTCTATAAATACCACCATATATTTTATTTTGTAAAAGAAGCTTTTGAGAGAATAAGAAAGTGATTTGGAGGAGAATACATATATTGTTTTCTTTATATTCTATTAAGAGTGATAGATAATAAACTTAATTTCTCTAAGTCTATAACACGTTATCAGTACGATGTTACGCTCGATCAAGGTAGAATGTTACTTTTCTAGTATAGTTTTATTCTTTGTTTGTTTACCTCTACAATATCATAGTTACTTTTATTCTTGATCATTCATAATAAAATATGAGTAATTATATTCTATATATTTCAATGTCTCCTAAAGTGGATATATATATAAATTCTTGATTTCATCCCCTGAAGTGGATGTGATATTGCCTCCAAAAGTAGGTATACAATTTTTGATTTAATCCCTTGAAGTGGATGTGTTCTATTAAATTTTATTTCTTCCTGAAGTAAGTAATAGAGTTAAAATCACCTTCCAGTAGTAGGTGAAATATTTTGTACCAATTATGTATCAATATCATCCCTGAAACAATGATATGTATAATATTTGATTTTCTCACCACCTGAAGTGTTTTGAGATAATGGCTTGATCAAGAAGCCCGACGCTTCTTCGTTTGTTTAATTGACTCCTGATAATTTTGTTTTATATCATAGTATAGGTATTGTTATTAAAATATGACTAACTTGAAGTTAACTTAATTAACTTACTTTACCTATATAGTTTTCTTTCATATGCCCATGTATGTATTTTGTATGTTTTGCTAGTATATTTATATGCAACAAAATTTATTTGTTAAGAAAAAAACTTTGACATGAATACCATTTAACTGTCATTTTTAACATAATAAGATTTACGCCAAACTTAAATATATTTAATTCCATGTATGCATGCATGCCATAATAATTTAAATTAATTACATGGTAACTTTTACTTTATATCATGTGTGATGCATTTTATTTTACTTACATGTATATGTTGAATATTATGCTAAAAGTGCATATTAACTTGTTGTAGCTTAATGGCCAATCTCACAAACTTGGATTTCGTTGCTCTTGATGTTTCTGGAAAAAACTATATATCATGGATTCTTGATGCCGAACTACATTTGGCAAGTAGCAAATTAGGTACACGAAAATACTAGTGCTTCTGAGCAAGACTATGCTAAAGCAATAATTTTACTTCGTCATCATCTTCATGAGAGCCTGAAGTCTCAATATTTAACAGTCAAAAGTCCTTTTCAACTCTGAAAAAGTTTAAAGGATCATTTTGACCATCAAAAGACTGTAATATTATCACGTGCAAGATATAAGTGGATACAATTGCAACTATAAGATTTCAAAACGATTGCTGGATATAATCTTGAGATGTTTCGAATTTATCAAAATTGAGGTTACGTGGAGCAGATGTGACGGATGAAAAAATGTTGGAAAAAACATTTTCTACTTTTCATCATTCAACTTTGTACTCCAACAGTAGTACAGGGAACGTGAGTTCAAAACCTATTCAGAGTTGATTTCATGCCTGCTTGTTACAGAAGAAAATAATCAGCTTTTGTTAATAACCATCACACCCGACCCACTGGTTCCAAACCACTTCCTGAAATTTCAACGGCGTTGCCTGAAGCAAATGCTACTTCTTCATGAAAGGAACATGGTCGATACCATGGCCCATCATGGGGCCATTCTTATGGTCGTGGTAATGATCGTGAAAATCATCATAATACATGGATTAATCCTAATATTCAGAAGAACAATAAAAACAAGGCAAAGAATCAACAAGAGAAAATTACAAATGGAGATCTTTGTCGTAGATGTGGGACGTCTGGACATTGGTCCCGTACCTGTCGTACGACACAACATCTAGTCAAATTATACCAGGTTTTTGTGAAAACAAAGGGTAAAAAAATTGAGACTAATTTTGTTGAGGCTGGAATCTCAGACAATAACCACATGGATGCATCAGATTTTTTTCAATTTATTGAAAATAACGATAAAAATCTCCCTAAGCTGCCTTTACAGTTTGGTGACATTACTGAAAATTTTGACATTCTTGTTGATTAGATTTATCTCATATGTCATTAATATGTTTCTATTATTAAGTTATGTTTATTTTTATTTGTAGGGTATTTCTTTTAATATTGTAATATTTTTATATTTTATGAATGAAGTGTTTCTTTTACTTATTATATGTCTATTTTATTTATATAGAATGGATCTACCAATTACAAATCTCAATGACAAGGAGCATTGTCTTGTTAATAGTGCCACTACGCATACAATTTTGAGAAACAAGAAATTTTTTCTCAAATTTGTTAATGACAAGAACAAATGTGAGTACTATTTTAGGAGTTAGTAATCTTATTGAAGGCTTCGGAAGAGCTACTATCTTGTTACCTGAAGGGACAAGATTATATATTAGTGATGCCTTATATTCTAGTAAATCACAAAGGAACTTATTAAGTTGTAAGGATATTCGATAAAATGGTTTTCATATTGAAACCATGAATGAAAAAGGTATCGAATATTTGTACCTTACAACATATAAAACTGGCGAGAAGCAAGTTTTAGAAAGAATGAGAACATATACTTCTGGTTTATATGACACATTGATAAATTCCGTTGAAACACATAATATCACTAACCTGAAGTTAGTTGATCAAAGTATATTTACTTTCTGGCATGATAGACTTGGCCACTAAGGTAAAAAAATGATGTATTATCATTGAAAATTCATATGGACACCCACTAAAGGACCTAAAGTTCCTTGTTAAAGGTGATTTTTTATGTTCGACTTGTTCTCTTCAAAAATTAATTACAAAGCCATCAATACTGAATATAGAATCTCCTATGTTTATTGAACGAATTCAAGGAGATATATGCGGGCTAATAACACCGTCAGTGGGTCATTTAAATACTTTATGGTGTGGATTGACGCATCAGCACGTTGGTCACATGTAAGCTTGTTGTCAACACGAAAGGTTGCTTTTGCAAGACTGTTAAGCCAAATTATTAGATTGAGAGCTCATTTTTCTGATTATCCTATTAAAAGGATAAGGTTAGATAATGCGGGAGAATTTACTTATGAATCCTTCAATGATTATTTCAATCGATTGGGATGGTTGTGGAGCATCCAGTTGCTCATGTACATGCTCAAAACGGCCTAGCAGAGTCGTTAATTAAGCGGTTATAATTAATATCAAGACCCTTAATGATGAGGTCAAAATTGCCTTTATCAGCATGGGGGCATGCAATTTTGCATGCAATAGCTCTAATTCATCTTAGACCTACCGCTTATCATGAATTTTCTCCATTACAATTGGTCTCCAGAAGAGAACCAAATATTTCTCATCTAAAGGTGTTTGGTTGTGCGTGTATGTCCTGATACCCCCTCCTCAACAAACTAAAATAGGACCACAAAGGAGACTGGGAATTTACATTTGTTTTGAGTCTCCCTCAATTATTAAGTACCTTGAACCAATGACTGGTGATCAATTCACTGATAGGTACTTGGATTGTCAATTATGAGACAATATTCCCGGCATTAGGAGGAGTAGATAAGGAGATTAAAAGAAAAGATATTGCATGTAATGCAGCATCTGTGTCTTTTATGGATCCAGACAAATGATAGTGAACTTGAAGTTCAATAGATCATACATTTGCAAAGTGTTGCAAATAGGTTACCAGAAGCGTTTATAGATGCCAAAAAGGTCACAAATCACATATTCTGGCTGAAAACGTTCCAGCTCGTTCAGAAGTCCCTGAAGCGATTATTACTCAATCAAAGGCATTTGAATTCATAAATATGCCGGAAGCGTGGTAGACCACTTGGCTCTAGAGATGCAAATCCTTGAAAGAGAAAGGAGCATATTATCTCAATTAATCACGATGCTAATGTGATCATTAGTATCGTCTCTAAGGATAAAATCCCTGAAGAGGTTTTATCTGAAAACTCTAAAACTAATGAGCAGGATCTCGAGAACAGTTTCGAGATGTCTATTAATTATGCTCATAACAGTTTAGGTTGGTGTCGAAAAGAAATTGAAATGATGATATTTTTGCCTATTCTGTAGCTGTCAAAATCATGGATCGAAATAATTGAAAAAGTTGGAAAAAAGGCTATACAAGATGAGCTAGACTCGCTAAATAAGCGAGAAGTATTTGGACCTATAACTCCAACAACGAAAGGTATCAAACCAGTTGGCTATAAGTGGGCATTTATACGAAAGGAAAATGAACAACATGAAGTTGTAAGGTACAAAGCTAGACTTGTGGTCCAAGGCTCTATACAAAAACCCAGAACTGATTATACTGAAACATATTCACCTGTAGTGGATGCAACCACACTTAGATTTTTAATCAATTTATCAGTAATTGAACAATTACAAATGCAAATGGATGTGGTAACTGCATATCTGTATGGGTCATTGGACACAAATATCTATATGAGAATCCCATAAGGATTAAAAATATCTGAAGCATTGCAAAAACCTCGTCATATGTAATCCATCAACTTGAAAAG
Organism: Sesamum indicum; assembly: GCF_026168435.1. NCBI lineage: Eukaryota > Viridiplantae > Streptophyta > Magnoliopsida > Lamiales > Pedaliaceae > Sesamum > Sesamum indicum. The sequence continues at coordinate 2,593,476 of NC_142667.1, read as the reverse complement.
GTCCTTGTACGGACTTAAACAACTAGGACGTATGTGGTACAATCGTCTTAGTGGAGTACTTAATAAAGAAAGAATTTTACCATAATCAAATAAGTCCATATTTATTCATAAAGAGGACAAAGTTGGGATTTGTATTCATAACTGTGTGTGTTGATGATTTGAATATTATTGAATCACCTGAAGAGATTCTACAAGCAACTGAATACTTAAAAAGTGAGTTTGAGATGAAAGATTTAGGTAATACAATTTTCTCGGCCTGCATTTCGAACATACTAAGGGTGGAATTTTCATTCATCAATCGAACTATATAGAAAAAGTTATTAAGCATTTTCATATGGACAAAACTCATCCATAGAGTACACCTATGTTAGTTCGATCGCTTGATATTAATAAACATCTTTTCCGTCGTCCAGCACATAATGATTAGATTTTGGGTCCCAAAGTACCATATCTCAGTGCAATTGGTGTATTGATGTATCTTGCTAATAATACCCGACTAGATATAGCTTTTCAATAAATAATCATTTTACATCTAGGTACTTCAACATTATTTTATACAATGAATTATGTAATATAAACAATACATTCATCAATTTTTTTTTATTTCTCAATAAGTAATATCAATTTAAATTAACATAGATTTCTTTTTCATCTAAAATAAACTATATAATACAAACGACACATTCAACTAATTTTTTCTATAAGTAATACTAAATATCATTGTAAATTTAGGTAATTCTACATAGTCTTTTTTTTTATATAAAATAAATTATATAATACAAATAATACATTCGCTAATTTTTTATTGTTCGTATTTCTTATATAAAATTGGATATATGCAAAATTATTTAAGAATTTATTTATAATAACATAATTTTCTATTAATAATGTATTACATATTAATAAATAAATAATAAATAATATTTAAAAATTAAGTAGGGGTTGGTCCAGTACAAAATCCATAACCCACCTTGGACACAGTCGATTCCAATAATTTGAACCCGAACCTGCTAATATGAATACCCAACCCGCCTCAACCAGGGTGGGTCCGGATTAGGGCCCTGGTAGCCCCGGCCCGATTGTCATCCCTACCTACGGTAGAGGTATAGGGGATGTCACATATTTTTCTGTTTTTCTCATCAATTTTAGGAGACCACCCTCATTCTGAATTTTCCATCTTAAACCTCTTCACAACTTTTGCGATATACGAGACTTGGGTCATTCCCAATATCCTTCTAGTTAAACTCTATAGATCTTGATGCCAAGAATGTAGGAAGCATCACCCAAATCATTCATGGAAAATTGCTTACAAAGCATGCTTTCGTGCCACTCAACATCTTGATGTCATTCCCAATGAACAAGATATCATCCACGTAAAGGATGAATAATACAGCTGAGTTTCACTGATCTTTTTTATCCACAAGTGTTTAACTTGTTCTTGACAAAACCATAACGATTTATAACTTTGTCAAAACGAATATTCCAATTTCAAAAATCATGTTTTAGTCTATATATGGACCTATGAGACGATAAACCTTTTGCTCTTCTCCTATGAATATGAAACCCACCAGTTGATTCAAATAGATCTCTACCTCAATAAACCATTAAGGAATGTTGTTTTTACATTCATCTATCATATCTCATAGTCATAATATGCAAATATGACAAGCAAAATTAGAATGGACTTGTCCATTGCTACAGGTGAATAAGTTTCTTTAAAGTTCATATCGGGCCTTTTGAGTATAACTAGTGATGGAAACGGGGTGGGTTTGTCCGTACTCGAGACCCGCCCCGCTTCGTAAACCTTGGACCTCTACTTTGCCCCAAATTGCCCCGCCAGCCAAACTCGCTCCGTTTCGCCCAATTTAAATTTCTATTTTTTAATTAAATTAAACGTTGTAATTTAATATAGTTTCTTTTTTTTAATCTAAATGAATTATATAATACAAAGAATGCATTCAACTAATGTTTTATTTTTCAATAAGTAATATTAGTTTAGATTTAAATACTTTAACATAGTTTTCAATATTAAATTAATTGTATAAGACAAAGTATACACTCAACTAAGTTTTTATTTTTTTATATTAAGTAATATTATTTTAAAATTTAGTAATTTAACATAGATTTTGATCTAAAATGAATTATATAATACAAATAATACAATCAAGTAATTTTTTATTATTTCAATAACTAATATCCTTTTATTTTAGACCATTTAGGTATTTTAACGTAATTTTTCTTATACAATGAATTATATAATATAAACAAAACATTCATCTAATTTTTTAATTCCACAGTCATTAATATCCAACTTAAATTAACAAAATTTTATCCAAATGAATTAGATATTACAAATAATACATTCAACTATTTTTTCCTATAAGTAATACTAAATATCATTGTAAAATTAGGCAATTTAACATAATTTTTTTTTATCTAAATTATATTATACAAATAATACATCCAACAATTTTGTTTTTTGGTATTTTATATATAAAGTTGGATATATGCAAAATTATATAAAGATTTACCTATAATATCATAATTTTTATTAATAATGTATTACATATGAATATATAAATAATAAAAATTATTAAAAAGTTAGACTAGGGCGGGTTCGGTACAAAACCCATAACCCGCCCCGGACCCGACAATGTAAATTATTACAAATGTGAGCACCACAGTCAGTATCTAATACCAAGAAGCAGAATTAGCGACCATATTAATTTCAACAACAAACATACCTTGGATGACAAGAAATTTTGGGACAGTTCTTCTCCCAATACCCCTTTTCATGGCAATAGTGGTAGACGACTTCTGCCTTGCTAGTTTCAGGAAGCCAACGGTCAGGGCCTTGACCACTGGTTTGCTTAGAGGGGCTAGAATATTGGCCTTGCTTTTCTACTTCTTCCAATGTCGGGCATTCATGCCTTTCCTGCAAGTCGAAGCCTCCCCCGAAATGAGAACATGCTCCGATCTCTTGATCATCGTCTTGAATTGAAGAAACATATTGATCAATTTAGGGATGGATTTCTCAAGCCTATTCATGTTGAAGTTTATAACAAAGGGGTCATAAGAGGGAGGGAGCAACTGAAGGAACACATCAATATATGTGTCGTTCTCGATCCCTAACTTCAAAAGTCAAGCTTCTCCACGAAGGATAGCATTTGGACACAGTGATCATGAACCAACGATATTTCAACCATCTTAGTGCCAAAGAAGGCTTTAGTCACGACATATCTTATATGCCTATCAGGCACTGCATATAGATCATGCAGGCACATCATGATTGAACTAGCATGATCCAGCCTATCATACTATTTTTAGAATTCATTTGTCATAGATGCCAATATGATACTGCAAACCTTCTGGTAATCATCATGCCATTTCTCGAATGTCACACATTCTTCGTCACTAGAATCTTCTAGAGGATGCGGGGGACTAATCCAAAACATAGGGCTACTCTTAAAGTCCAAAATGATTTTTAAATTCCTTAAGCAGTCATTTTAGTTGTTTCCATTCAATTTGTTAGCCTAAAGAATATAAGTAAGTGAATTCTTAGACATGGTTTGATCTACATCAATATAAAAGCAAAAAATTAGCAAATCTTTCTTAATATTGAATATAAGTTATGACATGGTTCTTAATCATATGTTATTCCTACTATTTCTTTTAAATCCCATCACTGCTTAAAGTAGGGTACATAGAAGAAATCCAGTATAAATGGTTATTGAATGTCGTGTTCATGCCAAAGGGGGTGAAAAAATGGAGAATGTATACTGATTTCACATATTTAAACAAAGCATGTCCTGAGGATCAATATCCTTTGCTACAGATTTGTTGGTAGACTCTACAATAGCATGTGCTCTTCTTAGTATGATGGACGTATTTCAGGGTTATCATCAAATTCATATGGTGATGGAGGATTAGGATGAGACATCATTTATTACAGAAAAAAGGTATATATTTTTATAAAGCATTATGGATTGAAAATGCAAGAGCAACATGCCACCATTATAAAAATAAAATAAAAAAAATGAGGGATTTGGGGAAGATAAAACGACCTTTCTAAAAATCATCTCTAATTGGGATTGTCATTGGAACTCTTGAGGAACGAAGTAAGATTGCTGACGTCACAATCCTCTTATATTTCATCTTTTATTTTTGGAACGGCATGACCTTTACAAGAGGTGTTCTAATTATTGTGTTGCAAGATGTGTTCCTATTTCAGTGCCAAAAGTAGAACGATAAAACATTGTAACGTAGTTTGGAACTCTTTTATAATCATTAGAACGGCCCGCCAATGGCATATGGGTACCGTCCAAAATGAGTTCCAAAGATTGGTGAAATATGGGGTAGTGAAAAAACCCATTCCAAAATGAGTTACAATTTGAGACGGTTTCAGTCCTTAGAAATTCCTGTACTACAATACCCATTCTTAAGTATGGTATTTGTGGGATGTAGTTTGTGTTCCAAGTACCATTCCAAAGTGAGGTACAATGTGGCATGGGTTCAATGGATATAAAATATTGTATTGCAATATCTATTCCAATGGCTAGATTTTAAAGGCCATTTTTGTGTTCCAAACCGTGGTCCAGACCCCATTTCTAAAATGGTGCAATGGCTACATTATCTGTGGAGTTTCAAATTCCATTCCTGTTCCAAAATAATATTTTTAAAATTGAATGATATTTTTTTGTGAAATCTGCGTTAGGAACGGTTATTTCAATTTGATCATTGCAAACCCAGTTCCATAATAATTTAGTATGGCACCTTCTAAAAAATAGGTGGAAAATTTAAAACTTGGAATGAATACTTTTCAATTTGCCCGTTCCAAAACCAATTACAACATAATTTAGTATGGGGCCTTCTGAAAAATAGGTGGAAAATTTAAAAAATCGTTCCTAATTGTATTCAACCACCATTTCAATTTTTAAATTATCTTGACCGTTCCAAATGTTAATCATAGTTGTTCCAAAATGTGTTTAAAAGTTGTCTAGTGTACGTTCTGGTTAAGATAACTCAACATCCGCGAGGCTGATTAATTTCAAATTTAAACACGTATAAAATTCTTTTTGAATATATCTAACGGTCTAATCTAAAATCACATGGCGTGATAGAAGGTTGAACCATTTTGAATCTTCCTTATTACGGACTAGATATGATACCTCGATATCCGTGTACCAAAATAGTCCAAAAATTCATCGAATGCATTTTTGTGTCTATTTAATCATATTTAACGGTCTGATCAAAATTTGACGATTGATTAGGCAATGCAGTACAACAATATAAGATGTTAGTTACATCTGTGTAATATTAACAAATTTGAATATACAAATATACTTCATATAACATATATCAATCTCATAATAAATATTTTGTGTTTTTAATTGTTTTAACCATTCATTGTATACTCTTCTTTGGTCATTAACGTGTCCCGTATGGGTTTTTCTTAATTTTTATTTATTTTCTTAAAAAATGAATAATTATTTGAAACTTTTTATATACGATGTTAAAAACAACGTCGTTTAAGTATTATAACTCTATTAGGAACGGTCTTAGGAATACATTGCATTTCTTAAAACTGTTGTCATGGCCCTTCCAAACCAAGTAAAACATCGTCGTTTTTCTGCTAAGAAGTATTGTGTTTTTACTTTTGGAACGGTCATTGGAACAATTTTACTAACAAATACCGTTCCAAAGATTTAATATAAATATGTCATTTACCAAATTTTTCTCCATTCTTCTGCTTCTTCCCCAATCTTTCCTCCATCTTTGAAACTTCTTGCCCCCCCCCCCCCCCAAACTTCATTTTCTGTGTGTGAAGAAGGCTGAAGAAGCAGTCCCTCCTCCATTTTGCCCGTGCGAAGCTTCTGCTCTAGCCTAGTTTTTTTTTTTTTCCTTCTGAAAATTTATGTTTTGGTCGTAATGATGTTGATAATGTTTGGTTAGTATTTGATAAAATATTCAATGACGATAATATTTGAGTTCATTGTATTTGATAAAATTATTGATGATGATGTTGAAATTAGTTTAAATTTGTTTTAAATTTTTCAAAATTTTTCTTTTACTTTTCTATTTCATTCGTGACTGAAAATTATTTTTTTAATTTTATAATTAGTAAAAATAAAAAACTATTAAAAATAGTTTCATTGTATTTTCCTGATATTTTTGATGCAAAATATTTATGAAATTATTTTAATAATTTTTTTGATTTTTCTAAAATTTTCTGGAAATATTCAGAATTTTTTTCTTATTTTTCTGTGTATTTTTTTAAAAAATATTCTGATTTTTTTCCTACAAATTTCTATAGTTTGTTGATGATGATATTTAGTTAGTATTTGATTAAATTATCAATGATGATGGTATTGGAGTTCATTAGTATTTGATGAAATTATTGATGATGATGATGTCGAAATTATTTTAAAATTTTATATTTAATTTTTCAGAATTTTTTAATTTTTCTATTTCATTTGTGATTGAAAACTAGTCTTAATATTTTTTATTCAATTTTACGTAATTAATAAAAATAAAAAAAAATTATTAAAATGTGTTTGAGTATTTTTTTTTCCCTCAAAATCTTTGATGTAAAATATTGATGAAAAATATGAAAACAATTTTAATAAATTTTCTATTTTTCTATTTTTTTTTTGGAAATATTCAGAATTTTTTTCTTATTTTTATATAATATATATTTTATTTTTTTATCTTTTTAACAAATATATAAATATATATTATTTATAATGAATGCGAACATAATTATTGTGAAAAATGCATTTTTCTGTAATTATGTGGGTTTTCTATAATTTGCTGTAATTTTTTGAAATTTATGTTCTTTTTTTCTATTTATTAAAAAATTATTCTGTTTTTCTATTTATTAATGAAAAATGTTTGTGTAATTTATTAAATTATTTTTCTGTAATTTTTTTAATTTGTATAATTTTATAAATATTTGTGTAAATTCTTTAATTTTATGAATATTTGTGTAAATTCTGTAATTTTATGAATATTCTGTAATTCAAAAATTAAATTTACTAGAATTTTATAGATTATATCTAGTGGTAGTCTGCCTCCTCCAGGACGTGGTTCAAGAGCTTAGGTAATGTTTTTAAATGCTTAATTATCGTATAATTTAATATTTTTAATATTTTAACATTTTGTTTCTTTTTTTGTGCTATTGCAGATGACGTACTGGTGGGATTATGACGTTTCGGATTTTCCATATGTGGGTGGACAAGTTAATTCAAAAGTGATTCGCTTTCTCCAGGGGTTAATTACTAGATCGGTGTGGCTAGCCAACGAGGTTTGGCCCCACCCGCAGTTATACTGGGGTGTAGATTAGGGTTTTTTTTATATATATTTGTAAACGTATAATTTTGGTATTAACATAATATTTGTTCTATTTTTTAATGTTAATTGCATTCCATAATTCAATAATAATTAATTAAATTATAACAAAATAATTAATTTTACTAATTAATTATTATTATAAAATTATTATTTCAAAATTAAAAATAATTAACAAAATTATAAACTAGAAAAGGACTTTTGCACGATTTGTGCAGTGTTTAAATAAATTAAATACCATTACAAAATTAATGACTAAAATATTGAAAGAACCATTTCAAAAAATGTAGTAATCTAGTGAGAAATGGTGGTGCAAAAATCATTTCAAACACATTATACAACAGTTCCAAACAAAGGATAAAATCGTTCCAACAAAGGACAAAATTGTTCCAAAGTATATTTCAAAGCCCGGTCCTAAATACATCACTTGAACATAGATAATGTTAGAATGACTGTTCCAAAATCTGTACAAAAATAAAACCATAAACCGTTCAAATAGAAAAAAAAGTGTTCCAGAAAACTGAATTATACTTTTAGATAGTTAGACGTATTTTGCAGTGGTATATGAACAAGTAGTACAAAAGCCGTTACTAATTAAGAACAGTTCTGGCCCATCTATTGCAATTAAGTAGGAACACTATCTTTACGACGGAAGGCCTGCCATTCTATGGCCGTTGAAGAAACCAGTTCAACAGTGTTAAGTTAGTAATTTCTAGTTCCACAAAAGGAAAAAACCATTCCTAAAACCTGTTCTAAATTCCGCATTTTTCTGTAGTGCAATGATTGGTGAATTCGGTATGGTCTTCGAAAGCAAATACGCGAGAACCAGTTGTAGCACTTAAAAGAATGCTTTAGTATCATATAAAGAAGGGCAAATTGCAACTTTCGTCCAGTTTCTTAGGGGTTGTGGCATTTTCAGTCCAGGTCTTTATCAAAATAGTATTGTGGAACAATAATTAAAAAATTTTGGCAATTTTAGGACAAATTACCCTAAATCAGCCGGAATTGTGCACGAGGGAGGCACGTGAGCTTTTCAAAGTTGTCTGAAGCTTACGTGTCCGGTGAATCTGCTTATGTGTAAAAAGAAAGGGGGGGGGGACATGACGTGGCAAGCTGACGTGGAAAAGAAGGCCACGTCAGCTTGCCCATAGTTAAAAATCGCAAGTTTTCTTTTGCAAACAAAATTGACAGCTAACCCCCAATCTTTGCTATACAAGAACCCTAGTCCGCTCCCAATCTTTGCTAGAAAAATTCGCTCCCAAGCCAAGCTACGATTTAAGGAGAAATTGAGCAAGGAATTGAAGATGAGCAGTTTTTCATCTCTCGTCGATTGCTATTGTGGAAAGAGGGCAGTGCTTCGGACCTCATGGACTGAGATCAATCCTGGAAGGAGATTCCATTCATGTAAAAACTACAATGTAAGTTTGTTTTTCTTTTGTGTTCATCTCCACTTTGCAGAAATTTCTCCTCATTATATTTTTCTTATTTTCTTATCTGATTGTAGATGGGTGGGTGTGGTTTTTTTGATTGGGAGGACCCTCCAATGTGTGGAAGGGCGCGTACAATTATCCCAAGTTTATTGCAAGAAGAGTGAAATGGAAGCTGAAATTTTGAAACTAAATTTCAGGCATGGAAGACTTTGGAGACTGATAGTTGTTTTATTGGTTGTTTGCATAATGTGCATTTGGGTGAGTGTTGGATTGTGTTCAAAGAAGCAACAAGAAAAATGTAGGGTGTAGAAGATGAAGAAGATGGTTAGGTTTAGTTCATATTGTACTATGTTTAGCAAGTGTTTGAATGTATTGTATTTGGTATTTTTGAAGTACTTGTAGCACAAAATCCATATGTAGTCATTTGGTTGTGTAATGGAATTTTCCCCTATTTCAATGTATTGTATTTAGTATTTAGTCTCATCTTTCAATTGATTTTATTACAAATTCATATGTAACCATTTTGTTATGTGTAATGAAATTTCTGCAAACATAATTTATGCCCCGGACTGTAATCTCATACTTTCTGCAAACCAAAACTTCACTTGCACAATCCAAAATTTCTGCAAACCAAAACTTCAACAATGCCAATAAAAAACAGAATACTTAAATACCCCTGTTTCAGCATATTTCACTTCACTTGCACAATGCAAACAATGCAAAAAATATAAACAAAAACAGAACCATAATTTCTGCAAACTCATCATTTCTGAAAATCATAATTTCTGCCAAAAATGCTTACATTGCAATGTGTTTGACTTCATGACATTTCACTTCACTTGCACAACCAAAAAACACTATCCACAAAAACTAATAATCTAACTCCATTTCTACCACTACAAACTATCCACAAAAACTAACCACCACAACACAAAAGCTGATTCACAAAAGCAAGTGTAGAAAAACTAATTCACTACAAGTGTGCAACAAACTACTTTTTCCCGTGATCCTCAGAACTTTGGGAAGGCCATTTAGAGATGTCAACCCACTTTCTCCCATGCTCCTTCACTATTGTCTTGGAAATAGGATCTGATGGCCTGCTTGAAAAAGAGGGCATGAAACTGGTACCAGTCATTGGAGGAGGTGCCCTGATGTTAAGTCTCGGTTGCAATGTCACTTCGGGTTGGAAGGATATGTTTGTGTTGGTCATCTGCAATTGTTCGTACATCGTAGGCCCTTGAACACATGGTGGAGTGGGTGTAGGACCAGGTTCTGTCAGTATTTCTGGCTCCACATCATGATACATTGACTCATGTTGTTCCACAATTGGAGGTAAAATTGGTGGTTGATCATTTACTCTACTATCACTAGCAGACATATCCACCTAATTGAATATCATTGAACACACTGTTATTCAATTTGTATAATAGGATTAAACACCCATAACAAGTGAGCATACTTACCCTATTTGGATCTTTATAGACAGAATGTTTCCTCTTCCTTGTAGTGCTTGTGGATGATGCACCTGCCTGAAAATAAAAATTAATACACAAAATAGTACATTAGTTTATTTATATACAACATATTATGTAAATGTAGTATAAATATTGAGGTACCTTTGAAAACAACGTATTCATTTCAGACTCATCAAGCCCAGGTTCTTGCATGTCCTTATACAAGGCACATCCCTTTGCATTATGTCCCTCCTCACCACATATCTTGCAGTGGTGTTTGACATGTTGCCTTTTGAGTTTAATTTGTTTCTTCTGCTTTTTCTTTTCACCTTTTTCTTTATCTTCATCAGGCTCTCTATTTCTTGCTCTAGCAGGTCTTCCAGGACCTCTGCCAAAGTTTGCAGGCAATGGAGGAATGAAGCCTGTCTCAGACCACAGCATTTCACCACTGATTGGTAGTATAGCAGGTTCATACACTGACTTGTATGTATCCACATTGTAGTAAGGGTGAACCATATCTTCAGGTTGCAAATTTTGATTAAAAATTGCACTGCATGCATGCTTGCAAGGAATTCCTGACAACTGCCACAATCTACATGTGCATGTTCTCCTCTCCAAATCCACTGAGAACTGACTCCCATCATAGCATGAAATTTGATAGTGTCTATCATTGGCCTTAATAGGGATGCAGTCACCAATTTTATCAACATATTTCTGCAGCAACTTTTTAATTTTGGGGCACAAAGTTCCTTTCCACTTCTTGGATGCTTTTTCCCTGTTTTCTTGCAATATTCGCATTAGATATTCCCTTATCCATTCTAGCATTGTAAGAATAGGTTTATCTCTTGCATCCATTATGTTTGCATTGAAGCTTTCACAACAATTATTAAGTAACACATCAGATTTTGGCAATTCAGTAAAATGTGACTTACTCCACTCACTTGGCGGCTTCTCATTCAACCAATCAAAAGCTTTCTCATCTAGCTTCTTTATTTCTTCCATTCTTAGTTTAAATTCCCCCACTGTGCTTGCTCTTGCTGCCTTCCACATTGCATTTTTATATGCAAGGCCCCTAAAACCCGCATTCTTGAAATTATTGTGTAAATGTCTTACACAAAACCTGTGTGCAGCATTAGGAAAGACACTTTGAAAAGCCTGTATGAGTCCTTTCTGTTTGTCTGACATAAAAGTGTATTCACTGTCCCTCTGAATACATACATCCTGTTTCAGCACCGTTAAAAACCATTCCCATGTGTCTGTAGACTCCCTCTGGACTACAACATATGCAATGGGGTACAAGTTATTATTCGGGTCCACCCCCACAGCAGTTAGCAATATTCCCTTATGAGGTCCCTTCAAGTGACAACCATCTACACAAATAACAGGCCTACAACCTCCCAAAAACCCCTGTTTCAAAGCACTGAAACAAACATAGAACTTTTCAAATCTGTTCTGCCCATTTTCATCATTAGTCCCCAATATGACAGTTGAACCAGGGTTTGTTTTCCTAAGCTCCTCTACATAATCCCACAATTCTGTGAATTGGTACTCCGGACTTCCTTCCAGTTTCTTTAAAGCTTCTCTCTTGGCCCTGTACGCTTGATCTCTAGACACATGACATCTAAGCTCATTCATGATGTCTACCCTCCACCCCTTTACACATCTTTTTGGATCAGACTTGAAGTCCTGAAGATATCTTTCACTTAGCCAACTAGTTTTCACATTTTTTACTTTAAAAACTTGTGTGCATGTGTGCTCATCCTTGTACAAATTAACTTGGAAAGTTTGTTCATTCTTCAACTTTGTTGCATGTATTTTCCATTCACATTCCTCCCCAGAACACACAGCATACACCCTGAAGGAATCATTCTTAGTGAACTTGACAGTTCTCTTACTTTTTATTGCATGTGATTGCACTGCTTTTTTGAACTCTTTCTTAGAACTAAAAATCATTCCCAACTCAAGTGCATGATCATACATTAGATATGGATTGAATGCAACAAAATTAGGCCCTTTCTCCTCATCATCTGACTGTCTATGTTCATTGAGATCATTCTCACTAGCCACCATATCAATTGATGAATTTTCAGAGTTGTCTTCCTCAGCATCATTTGACCCACTGGCAATACCCACATTTTCTTCAAATATACCCACACCTCCTGCCTCAGTTTCATTGTTAATCTCATCATCCTCCAAACCCCTGTTTCAGCATTCATGTCATTTCTTCCTCCTACAACTCCCAAAAATACTATGTCGTCATCCTCCACTACTTTAGTCTTCCCCTTCCCCTTTGCCTTTGTTTGACCCTTTTTCCCCCTCACTGTACCAGTTTCAATAGCAACCTCATTAGGTTGTGGAGGCGTATGTTCAATATATACAGTAAATTCCCTAACTTTCATGTGATCTAAAGCTTGTTCTAGTATATCTTCATCACTGAACAATAGTTTAAAGCCACCATTTTTTATTATGTAAAACCTTATTCCTTCCCCAGAAACCCCACATTTTTCAGCAAAAAGTTCAAGGTTTTGCCTGTTCATATGAGTCACATTGACATAATCAAATTTCTGTACTTTTCCACCAATGCAAGCTGCAACAGGCATGTTTCTAAGTTCACCCCCATAGAAAACAGCTACAGTTATGGATTCTGTTTCAGGGTCTGTAAAAGAGCATAAAAAAAAAGAAACCTAAGCAACATAGCAATAACAACACACCATACCAACACCAACATTATAATATTATGATAGCAATTTCATGGGGGACCGCATTTCCACTTTACAAAATAGCAATACAAAAAAAAAAAAAAAAACAGACACACACACAAAACAACAAAGAACAGTCATCTTCATGGGGACCATGTTTCCCCTTTTCACAATAGCAAATTCATTTCCTTTAAATACTATTCTAAGAGCACTAAGCACAATGCAAGCTAAATAACAAAAAAAAATGAAGGAACCACTTACGATAAGCAGGCGGTGGCATATTCACATGCCTGTCTGCGCGAATGACGACCATCTTCCCACAATCGATTACCGCAGTAAAATTTCCTTTTCCTTCGTGCTAGAATTCAGTAATTTCCTTTTCTTTCGCTCTTTTTCTTTCTTTACAGTTAGGGATTTGGCTAGGGATTTTTACCCATTTTTCTTTACCCTATTCTGTAAAACAGGTGAGAAGACGACAGCACGTGCTAAAGACGTGCTGTCTGTTTTCCCTCCAACAATGTCCACGTTGGCAAGCTGACGTGGCCTTTTTTTCCACGTCATGTCCCCCCCCCCCTTTCTTTTTACACATAAGCAGATTCACCGGACACATAAGCTTCAGGTAACTTTGAAAAGCTCACGTGCCTCCCTCGTGCACAATTCCGACTGATTTAGGGTAATTTGTCCTAAAATTACCAAAATTTTTTAATTATTGTTCCACAATACTATTTTGATAAAGACCTGGACTGAAAATGCCACAACCCCTAAGAAACTGGACGAAATTTGCAATTTGCCCTATAAAGAATATGGCATGAAGTTAAATCCAATCAAGTACACATTTGGAGTAAAAGGAGGTAAATTCTTGGGATGTCTGGTTATCGAAAGAGGAATCGAAGTGTAGCACCCCCTTTGCTACAAGGGCTATATCTACCCTAAACGTCATCCTTATAATAATCCCTGTGTTCATATATATATATATATATATAAATGCACATAATCATCTAATCAATAATGCATACGTAATCACAACGTCATAACGACATAGTCAACCCACAACATCACATATATACAAATCAAACACCACAGGTGATCCACCACAGTTGATCACTACGCCTATGTTCTCTTTATACAAACAAAATAAGATTTGTACTCTAGCTGACAAGAGGAGAAAACAGCATACTGGCCCGACCTGCCTGAGTATAGTGCGTAGACCTACTCTTCAACAGTCAGACACCTCAAAGTCTATTCTTGAAAGAAAATGTCAGCAGAGGGATGAGCCTGCCACTCAGTAAGTAAATAACCAGCCCTATCTATATATGCATATCAAACACAGCCCAAACAAGATAAACAAGCAACAAGCATGGAATACAATAAATTTAATTCCAACATAATCAGCTTTATTACACCACATGATTATCTGATAATAAGACAATCAATCAAACTCCATTTTTCCTAGTTTGCTTACCAGAAGGTGATATTGTGGTTTTTCCATCAACTCAATCTCACCGTTATATAAATTCAAGTGAATCCCCTTGACAGCCGGCCCATCAATCTCATTTCGCACATAGCTCTTTCATTTCGCACATAGCATTTTCATTTCGCACATAGCACTTTCTTTTCGCACATAGCACTTTCATTTCGCACATAGCACTTTTCATATCACCTTATAGGCTTTTTAACACATCAAGGGGTATTCACACCACAATTATATTCAATTTCCACCACTCCCTCATTTCCACATATCACCATTCTTGTAAGCAACTAGTAACGTAAAATAATATATCAACATATTCTCATTTTCATACATTCATAACACATCAAACAACAAACATAGTATTTCAACGTATTTTCTCATTCCACATACACAATATCGTCAATCAAATCAAATCATTCACTACTCATATATTTTCAAATAAATCAATGTCAGCATGAACCACAAATTCATATAATAGTAATACCACAAATAAAGATGACATATATAGATAATACCAATTATTTACTTACCTCGACCTAGCAACGCTTTTATCTATCCAATAGGTAGTGGTTTGGCCTGTTCACTTTACCCCGTATCCTCGGTTTTTAGTTTTTCCGCGAGAGGGAAGGGTGCAACTTTTTCTTTAATTGTGTGTGAATGTGTGTGTATTGTTGTGCATGTGCCACCGCCTCACTTCAAACTCTCTCTCTCCTCACCCATTATATATATATATATTATTTATGATATGTATATATAATATTATTATTTTATTATTTTATTTATTTAATTTAACTTTTCTCAAAATACCCATTACGTCCTTCCTAAATTTTCATAATTAATATAAATTGCCCAAAATATTATAAAGAGCTCCAATTTAATTCGTTCAAATGTTATTACATTCCAATTATGAGCTATAATTTATTTACCAATTAACTAAATTTCATAAAAATTTACCAATTAATCCCCCAATTATATATTATAATCTTTGGGGTGTCACACGAAGTCAATCCAGAAAAGGTGAAAGCAATTCAAATATGAAGTCCCTTACGTTTGTGAAAGAAGTTCAGTAGTTAACAGGACACATTGACTCCTTGAGCAGGTTCCTATGAAGGTCGCGGACAAAAGTTTGCACTTCATTAGAACATTAAGAAAGGTGAAGGAATTCTAATGAACAAAAGAGTGTGCCGATGCCTTTCAAGAATTAAAAAAGTACTATCAAACCAGAGGAAGGAGAACTACTTAGTTTATACCTCTCAATATTTAGATCACCTATTAGCTCAATTCTGGTGCGAGAGGTTGAATAATGTCATAAGCCGGTGTACTATGTCAGCAAACTGTTACAGGGAGTAGAGCTTAGACACTTAGAGATTGAGAAGTTCGCTTTAGCATTAGTGATATTAGTCAAGAAATTGCAATCATATTTCCAAGCTCATTACATCTTAGTGTTGACAAATCAACCATTGAAAAGTCCTAGCAAAGCCAAACATGTCGCGAAGATTGACGAAATGGGCTATAGAATTGGGGGAGTTCTCGGTAGAATTTCGGGCTCAAATGTTTGTAAAAGCATATGTCTTATCTGACTTTTTACTCGAATATGAAATAGAGGACTCTTCAGAGGCAATAAAGTCTATTGATACATCTAATGCGATTCCTGAAAATTGGGTCGTTCACACAGATGGATCTTCATTGGCTAGAAGGAGAGGTGCAGGAGTTTAGATATGTGGCCCAAAGGGTGATAGGTATGACTTTGCGATCACATTGAACTTCCAAGTAACAAACAATGAGGAGGAATATGGAGCTATGATAGTAGAATTTCAAATGTTGAAAGATTTTGGTGCTCAAAAGATACGTGATTTAACAGATTTACAACTGGTGGTAAATCAGTATGCTGGAACTTATGAAACCAAGGATGAAAGGATTGAGAAATATGTATAAATGGTGA
The DNA here is from genome assembly GCF_026168435.1 of Sesamum indicum. Taxonomy (NCBI): domain Eukaryota; kingdom Viridiplantae; phylum Streptophyta; class Magnoliopsida; order Lamiales; family Pedaliaceae; genus Sesamum; species Sesamum indicum. The sequence continues at coordinate 2,577,133 of NC_142667.1, read as the reverse complement.
AGATATTAGGAGAAGGATTCAAAAGTTTTAGCTTGCAACAAGTCCCAAGAACGGAGAACGATCGTGCAGATGCTTTAGCAAAATCTGCCAATTCTTTGGTTAGGAGTAGAGATCGTAGAATTACTTTCCTTATTGAAGATCCACCCAAGATAGAGAAGATGGCTTGGTGGAGTCGTTGATCCATAATCCATCATGGAAGTAAAACATAATACGTTATCCACAATTCATATAGAAGTAAAAAATGATACATTATCCATAATCCATCATGGAAGTAAAAAATGATGCGTTATCTATCCATGGGAGAATGTGATGAAGGAGGGCTAGAGAATGAGCGATCATTCAAAAGATCTATAAAGTTCGTGTTAAGTAATGTGGAGCTTTATGAGAGAACCTTTGAAGGAGTGATGTTGAAATATTTAGATGAAGATGAAGCTCGTTATGTGATGCGAGAAACCCATGAGGGAAGTTGTGGTGACCATTTTATGGGGTCAACCACTCCTTTGGCCAGCCGTGTTATAGGATGAAAAGGAGTTTACCAGAAACTACGAACAATGCAAAAAATATGCTAATTTCATACACACCCCAGAATGTAAAAGAAGTTTATGATTGTAGCAATCGAATACTTTAGTAATGGGTCAATGCGGAGGCAGTCGCATGAATTACAAAGGGCAAAGTGAAGAAATTTCTATGGCAGAACATAGTATGCAGGTTTAGGGTTCCAAGAACTCTAATTTCAGACAATGGAACGTAGTTCCAAGGACGTAAAATCATAAATTGGTGTAAGAGATGAAAATCATACAAAACTTATGCCGATTGAACCCAAGAGCTAATGGATAGACAAAAGTCACCAATAGGATAATTTTGCAGAACTTGAAAGTCAGACTCAATGGAGCCAAAGGAGCATAGGTCAAGGAATGGTCAGGAGTCTTGTGGGCATATGAATGACGCCCAAAACTTCGATAGGGGAAACTCCTTTCTGTTTGGTCTACAACGTGGAGGCAATAATCCCAACGGAAATTGGAGTTATGACGATCTAAGTGAGAGACTATGGGTGTGAAAGAAATGCAGAAGAAAGGTTTTTGGAGGTGGAGATTGTCAAAATAGATGTTTAGAGACAGTGGAACAAAAAAAAAGAAATGCAACCTATATTTGAACTCTGAAACTCAAAGATGCGATGATCAGATCAATAATAAGAAGGTTAGGCACATATGTTTCCAAGTGGATGATCTAGTATTAAAGAAAGTTGAAGTGTCGAAACACATGAGAAAATTGGATGCAAATTGGGAAGGTCCATAAAAATTGCCAATATATGTAAGAATGGGGCTTATAGAATAAAAAACATGAAGGAGATGATTTCCATGACCTTGGAACATCAGCAATTTGGAGCGCTATTATGCTTAGGTAACGGAAGGGCATAGAGGTTCATGTTTGAGCTAGTATATTCTTTGGCACTAATTTTTGTAAGTATCACATGTCGTTTTCAACGAATATGAATGCTTAGGGCGATAAAGCATTTCCCTTTTTAAAATTGTTTTGAATAAACCATAGGTCGGGAATTAAAAAACCTCTTAAAGTTAAAGCTAACGACCACAGGCCGAGAGCGACAAAACCTCTTAAGGTTAAAAATCAAACAACCACATGCCGGGGGTGACAAAACCTCTTAATTTTAAAAATCAACCACATGTCGATAACTACAAAATTTCTTAAAGTTAAACACCAAACAACCATAGGTCAAGAGCAACAAAACCTCTTAAGGTTAAAAATCAAATAACCACAGGTCGGGAATTACACAACTTATTAAGGTTAAAAATCAAACGACCACAGGCCGGGGCGACAAAACCTCATAATTTAGAAATTTATTAACAATAAGCGGGGAGAATCTCAAGGATAAAAATTTGATTAAAGTTCAAGAGCGACAAAACATCCAAAGAGACATGTTTGACGGTCATAAGAACCTGGCAATGGGATGGAAGTAACAAAGTTTAAAGTTTAAAGTTGCAGAGTTTAAGCATGGAGACACCGACTATCCGAAGTCTAAACTCGGATCAAGTTTCAAAATTGATTACTGAAATTCACAAGTATTGTTGAACTTTAGGTAAGATGATTGTAAGTCTGGCATAATAACTTTTAAATATTAGATCCTAATTTGAGTATAGATTGTCGGGATGTTTAAAAATATATTTTGACAAATCGGTAATTGCGTCGAGCTAAGAAAGAGAATTAAGAGTCTAAAGGACCAATTAACACACACAACGGAAAGGAAGATATGATGAATAACATTAGGTATAAGCAACATAAAAGGGGTATACAAAGTTTGCATAACGATTCACAAAAGATCTTTAGAAAATAATAAATAATAAGTCCTTTGTTTTGTCAAACAAGGAGCAACCATGGCATACACAGGTGTAGCCTTAGGTAGGTCGAGCAGTGGGCAAACTCATCATCTTCTATGTGACACCCCCTCCGTAATCACATTCAATTACCCTTACAAACTCATTCTGTCCCGATAAGATAATCTCATTTTTCATCAATATTTATATAAACCTCAAATGAATACAAATCAAATGTTTGGTATAACATTATTGTATCTATGTAGCTAGAGCTCCCGACGTAAGATGATACTGCTGACCCACCTATACGATTGACAATTGGTCTACTATCTATGTCCTGAAAATCAAAAAAAAAAAAACATGACAAATGTTATGAGTTGCCAACTCAGTAAGTATTAGCTAATTAGCCTATATAGGCACGTATAACATAAACCCAATTTCATTCCATGGCCACAATCAACCAGTTATAATCACGAAATGGCAATTTCAATAATACCAACCAATTGATACTTGTTACACAATTTCATGAAATCGTGAAGCAATAATGCCAATAATCATGCAAAACCAAAAGCAAAGTCGAGTAACAACCAAAACATGATTCACACTTCATTATTTTCTTTGGGCCCTACTTAGTCTAAGTGGATCATATTCAATAATTTCGCCGACTGTCGTTCCTTAGTCAATATTATATAACTGTCGGCACAGGATATCCATCATATGTGATATCCTAATACGGCCAAGTTTGCAGCAATCCCAGCACAGGACATCACATCAAACTTGGCACCCTCACACCACCCCAGTGTATAGCCTTGAGCACAAAATATCCCTTGTTGCCCGAGATACCTCGGTATTCTTCGCGCCATGGTACCTAGCTGTATTTTCATCTTTCTCGTATCACATTTATATTATCATGAGCACATAGCTCATCATCAATCAAGTCACCTCATCGTAAAGCATTGAATATGCTCTACATTAGGTAAGTTATTTTTTCATCTCAAAAAAATCATTCACGTTTTGTCTACTCCATAATTCAACTCTGTTTGACATTCACCTCAATGTATCATTTCCACATTAACAACTTCATAATTTAACTACAATTAATCCTCAAATAGAAACACATCACAATCATTTATAATAACTCCATCGTTCAATTCCATTTCGATAACGAAATCAATCAATTAGAAGCATATTAAAATCAGCTCTGGAATTCAACTTTAGTAACTATATGAATCACACAACCATGGACAAAATATATAGTAACCATTTCATGGGACAACTATATAATCCAGTTAAGCACATAACAATTTTCTGATTAAGTTCACAAATAGACAAGTAGATACATATATATAGATCCAATTAACTGTACTTATCTCACTTTCCCCATCTATTTAAATACTAGAATGATGTGTATGCACATTGTTGTTATGTCCTATAATGAATTATAAAATATGAAATTAATGACGATAACATTGTAGCTTCTTCATAAAGCATTAGATCATATTCGTACACTTCTCACTAATCTCTGAATATCTCCTTCTACAATATTTGTATCTTTATTCCATTTTCTTCTACATAAAGTAGACTCGATTATATTTCCATCATCATATATCTTGATATATTAAAATCATTGCTTAGATTTTTTTTAAAATCACCCTTACCGCCCGTGAATCTCTAATCTTCACAGTATGAGCATTGCTCCCTAATCAAATCATAACTTTAGTTATAGTTACTAACTTTCAAAACCGATTTAGTATAATAAACTGGACATAATAAGATTTCCAATGGCGTATGATTTGTATTTTAACTTATAGGAATTGTTTTTTATTAAAATCTGTCTTTTTCATCTACTAGATTCTCCTTGACAATACCTCTATCTTAATTTGTAAATTTTTTTTCAAATAGAAATACAATTGATAAAAGTGTCATTTTTTCATAAAATATTATTATGGGTGTCTATTTTCATTACAAAAAGAACCATACCAATTGGATATATATATATATATATATAATCATTTAAATTTTATTACAGTCTGGTTCAGACTGCAACAGATTCAGATCCACTAATTTAAAACTCTCCCATAATTCATATACTCTTCCAAAAGTCACACTATTTTCAAAATATGAACTCCTATTTGTATAGTTTCATTTTACAAAAGAGTTATGTAAATCGAACCAGTATAACTTCAGTTACAAGATCTTAAATATACTTTATCGGATTTCCCGCAAAAATAGAGTAACAAAATATTTTTTTACTTTTATCCATTAAAACGATGGATTAAGCTCTGGCTCAAAACTACAAAATTTAGTAAACATCCTAATGTTTTCATAGAAATAGGAATCACGAAATTTGGACAGGTATATATTAAGACAATTATGATTTACAGAGGTTTTGAAAACAGAGCCTCTCACAATGCCTTCCTTCCATCTTTATTAGTTTATCTTCCTTAATTCCAATTCACACCCAACTCCTACACGAATTTGATCAAGAATATGAATAACATCAAACCCAATTTTTGTTTTATACAACCTAAAGGAAACTGCAACATCAAGATCAATAACAAAATATCTCGGCTTAGTACTTAAACTATACTAACTCTTGTGTTGTCGGTCACCAAACATTAACTCATCAAATTTTAATGCTGAACAAATCCAAAGATCCCAAGATAACTGAAGTTTCTAAACCTTTACTCTGATTTAGTTGTCAACTTACACATCAGATACAAAGATCTTATCCTAATATAGCCGAAATAGTATATGACTTAAATTGCTAACAACCCGCTATACGATCAATCTCTAACTTCACATTCATTGGTACTTCTAATAACAATGTTACATTAAGACTTTCTAAATTAACTAAAAATTGATTGAACTCTTCCTACTCATGAGATCCACTACTATATTCGCTCTTTCGTAAAAACAATCATTAGTACAATCATAAACCTTTAATAATTCTACACACCTCATTCATCTCAAGTTCTACTCTATGTATGTTAAAATATATTTAAAACTCTTCTAGTTAGTCAAGATTCAAAATCTTTCTCCACACAATGGTTACCTCTAACCTTGAGTACATGTACAATTGTTGTTGATTTCTATGCCATTTGTCCCTTTCTGTTATGCATTATTACAAACATTATTTCGAAGTATCTATATGCACCACGCACCCTCAATAATTCTCCTATAAAACCCCAAGAAGCCCTAAGAAACTCCAAACTCTAATCACTTTCTTTAATATTCTCCTTTCCTTAATAGTTTTCACCCTCACAGAATCAGGTATAACCCAATGTTAGATATCATGTGTCCTAGAAGAACCACCTATTCACCCAAAAAATTACTTTTACTTAACTTAGCGTACGACTCATTTCTCGTCAAGGTCCGTAACACAATATTCAAATGTTGTTCATGCACCTCCCTACTCCTGGTACACACAAAGATGTCATCCATAAAACTATCAAAGCTTGACCCAAGTCCGCGCTCGGCGTCGTCCGCTCGGGCATCACGTTGGACCCAAAGGCGCCAGCGCCTCCGACCGCGACCCCAGGTACGATTCATGAAAGCCATGAACATCACTTATGAATTTTTTAATCCAATGACATTACTAAAACTCACAAGGACCATAACAAGTGCAAAATCCTATTTGAGGTATATCATTCTTTGCTATCCTCATTTGCTGATAATTAGTCTTCAGATCGATCTTTATTTATTTTTCATCGTCACTCTACTTGATTACTGAAACTAATATACACCCTCATACAATATCCTTATTTTTCACAAACTCACTAGTGTTCCCATCATGAAACACGTGATTTGATAAATACATTTTTTTTTTCTTTTTTTTTTCAATAATTCTTTTATTTACTTTTTGAACTATTATTATTCTATCTTAACCACAATTCCTATAGTAAAATTCACTTACCTTTGTTATGGCAAACCTGATAAATTATTAGAAAACACTTTAAGAAAAATCTCTTGTTAAGGGAATTTCTTCAAATTTGGAACTAGCCCTTTTAGTATCTATTATACTAGCCAATTAAGCCACATATTCATCTTATATCACTCATTTCACAATATAGTCGATATTGCACAAAGTGGCATCACGTACCGATCCCCTCCATGTATTTTGCAGCAACTAATTGATCAAGACAGGAAGTTTGTTTTTCACTGGAGATGCGAGCCGCTAAGATTGGTTCAGCTTGAATTTGCTGATGACCTATTGCTTTTCTTTCGGGTTGAGCCAGAGTCCGTACGAGTGCTTAAGCAGGAACTTGATTTATTTGGGGATTTATCCGGCCTTCGGGTCAGCGCCCAAAAGAGTAACAACCCTAAAAAGAATCACAAAATTACTAAAAATAAACAAATTCAGTAATATTCAAATAATGGTAAAATAAAAAAAAATTGCAAAAAATAATTGAAGCTACAAGGGCTTATTTTTTTCCTTTAAAAAAGATTATTTCCTAATTTCTTAAGGATCAAACTATGCAGATTTTGAAAGGTTAAGCCTAGTTAAACCCATTATTGTTTTTTAGCATTGCATCGATCAACCAATATTCAATATATTAAAAAAATAAATAATAAGTTGTAATAAATCACATAAAGTGAGACAGATGAACACGTAAAAATAATAAGCAATAAATTATAATTATTAACATAAAATGAGATAAACACACACATAAAGCGAAATAAACATCTACACGTCTAATGAAACTCAAACTCATGACTTCAATTTTTTTAGAAAAAAAAAATATCATCTTCAACCATTATGCTGAAATATATTGTTATAAAAACTACGCAATTGAGTAACTGATATTTGAATTTTCTGTTGATCCAAATGCTCCCAGAATGTATTTGAATTTGGTGCTTATTTTTGAATCAACCATTAAGAAATCTGTGTGATGTGGCAGTGGCATGGCCACTAAGTAAAATATCAGTGGGGGACGTGTGAAATGCGATTTCTCACGGCTGCCAAAAGCGGCTGCGCTTTTCACATGTTCAAGAATTAGCAAGCCTGCCTCCTACCCCACTTCTCCAAAACCCTAGTTTTATTATGGGTTTGAATTTTTTGAGATGTTTATTTTTTAACATAAAAAAACAAAACATTTCATTACAACAAAAAGTGGTTACAATTCAGAGGAAGCTATGCATCGCAAAAAAGTTCTAAAAGAGTGTACAAAAAAGGGGAGTATATGTCAAAAATATTATAAAAATAACGCGTTTGATTGTGTTTTTTCATTTTCATTTTCAGTTTCTAATAATTTTATTTGTGCAAAAATATTTTATTGATTTCTGTGCGAGAGAACTGAGAATATGTTTGGATTAGTTATTCCAAATATAGGGATATGTATTTTTTATTTGACTGAAATTAATTATGAGGGTTGACCAAAATTATTGAATATGATAAATTATAATATAATCAAAATTTGGTTGAGTCTTCCATAGAAAGGCATTTTGGGAGAGAAATCAATTTTAATTGATTTGAAGGATATGACAATAAAAGACATGACTGACAAGATAAGACATGTATGACAACTTTGCTAACTAAATAGGATGACCAATGCATGTGGACCTATAATTTCAAAAGATTTGTATACAAAATAGGAATGACAACTCAATGAAAATTGCTCGACCAAACAAAATTCCAACTACCCAAATAGTGAAAAGTGAAAATAATGTGAGTGAAAACACAACCCAAACCTTCCAAGTCAGTCAATATCTTTTGGCAATCCTTGAGCAGCAACATCAGATGTTTGGGGCGTCTGATTTTTCCCTGTTAGAAAGATTAGCAACAAACATTGAACCGATCCTTCATTGGTCCAATGTGCAGTACATGAAGTTCTGCAACGGTATTAGTTGGAATTCCTATAGAGTATGAGAAAGCCAAAAGAAACGATCCTTCATTGTTTCTGAAAGGGTAAATTATATTTTTGGTCCCATAAGTGGACTTGTTTCCAATTTTGGTCCTATATTCAGATCAATTCGCACATTGAGTCCCATTTGTGGTTTTTTTTTTTTTTTCAATTTGAGGACCATTGAGGGATTTTTGTCCAATTGATAATGGAAGCTGCTCTCTCCGCTAGTCAATACAATCACAATAAAGGTAAATCACATTTTTGGTCCCACATGTTTCCAATTTTGGTTCCACACGTAAAAATGTGAATTGGTCCTAGTGTGGGACCAAAATTGGGAATAGGTCCACTTATTGGACCAAAAATGTAACTTATGGGACCAAAAACGTCAATTACATAAAGAAAAAAGTGAAATACTAACAAAAATTGTGAATGTCTTTTTGTCTATTAAATATTAAGATTAAATAACTTATAAAACTGTAAACATCTTATAAGATATTCTAAAAAACTTATAAGTTCAACCAAAACCCCCCTCACTCTCTATAACTGGTGTGATTTGCGATTCAACCAGTGCCATATTGTACGAGATATTATCCTCTCTGACTTCGAATAAGTCTCACAATTTTCCTGAAAAGACGCCTTATTATGGGTATGATGCTTTAGGGACTTGTAAGTTATTCAAGTCCATCATTTGCAATCAATGTACACGCTTGTCTGCATTATCAGTCCCTTAAACGAGGATGTTGGGAAAATTTGGCCCAAACCAAAGGTGATGGGCCCTCACTTCGGACGGCCAAATCACACATGGCCCTGTGGGCCACTTACTCTCTTGACCCGACCCACAAAAGGTTCGACCCATTGACCCTACATATTTATACCTAATCTCGGTCAAACCCTAACTCATTTCTGCCTCTTCCTTCTCCCTCCCGAACCCTGGTCTCTCTCGTCTCTTCGGGTTCTTCCCATAACCCCTGGAGTCCTGTGTAACCTCCCCTTCCCAATAATGGCCGTTTCCCGGCCATTAATGGACAGCCCGTTTATATGGCTGGTCTGTTTTGGTTCGTGGGGATAAGCCGAAAACCGAACTCTCTCTTCTCCTGTCTCTCTGATACTCTGATATTGCCTTTGTGGCATAAGCCTCAGTGGTTATCTTAAAGCCTTTGTGGCATTCTCCTTTGTGGTTGAAATAGAACCTTTGTGGTTCGGTTTGCCTGAGTGGCTTGTGTGATTTGAGCAACCAGTGAGGTGCTCAACCTTTGGCCTTGTGTAGGCCTTGGGTTTTACGGCTCCTGAGCCTTACAGTTGTCTTTGACCCCGTTTATTGTTATCTTATTGTTTCTGGTTTATTTCTGGTTTCTGTTGTGCTATTCCTTAGATTACTTGTAATTCGTTATAGGAAAGCCTGTAATATTAAGTTATTGTTAATTTCTGTAACTGTGTAACGTGTTGTAATTGTGCCGGAGATCGATCCACTCCTTACAGTGGTATCAGAGCACCAGGGGGTGTCTCTGGCTTGAAAAGCCAAAACGGTAAACTCGCTTCAACTCTTAACTCTTTAAATACCGGTCCCAGTGTCCCAACCCCTTCCCTACTCACCTCCCTTGGCCGGGCTCGAGAAGCCGTCGGGTATCTAGTGGAGGCGTAGTGAAGGCCCCTGCAAATTTTTTCTTTTAATTCCTGTTCTGTAATTATTTCTGTGATTGGGGATTTCTCTGCTGTTTAATATCTGCTCCTATCTTTTGAACTGAGAACACTGTGTACTGTGAAACTTGCTGAAAATGTCTGGTTATAATTTACAACCGTTTGATGGTAAAACTGATTTTAGTATATGGCAGCAAAAAATGAAAGGTATCTTAATACAACAAAAGGTTTTTAAAGCAATCGATGGAAAATATTCTGAAACAGTTTCTGAAGAAAAACGGCTTGAAAATGATGAGTATGCTTACAGTTCTATTATCTTAAATTTATCTGATTCTGTAATTAGGAAAGTTGGAAAACAGAATTCGGCTAAAGAACTTTGGAATAAACTTGAGGAACTCTTTACTGAAACTTCACTTCCTAGCAAACTTTTTCTGTTAGAAAAATTTTTTAGGTATAAACTTGATATTTCTAAAAATATTGAAGAAAATATTGATGAATTTACTAAATTAGTTCAGGACATTAAATTAACTGGAGATAAAAACATAGATGATTATACACCTATTGTTTTATTAAATGCTATACCTGAGTCTTATAGTGATGTTAAGGCAGCAATAAAATATGGCCGTGATAATGTGTCATTAGAAACTGTTATTAGTGGCTTAAAATCAAAAGAAATGGACTTAAAAACAAATGCTCCTAGTACCAATAGTAATGAGGTAAACTTTGCAAGGGGAAGAACTAAGTCTAGGAGTAATGATAGTGATAAAAATCATAAATACAGAAAACATAGTAAAAGCCGTAGTAGAAGCAGGGGAAGAAGTCCATCTAGGAGTAAAAATCATAATAAAAGAAATGATAAAAAGGATTATAAGTGTTATAATTGTGGGGGTAGAGGACATTTCATAAAAGATTGTAAGAAACCAAAAAAGAATAACCAAAATGACTCTGCAAATGTTTCTGAAGAAACTTCTGATGAAGTTTATATGATTTCTGAAACTAACCTTGTTGATAATTCTAATAAGTTTGAATGGCTTGTAGATTCAGGGTGTACTTTTCATATGACTCCTTATAAAGATATTTTGATGAATTTTAAAACAGAGAAGTTAGGATCTGTTTCTATGGCAAATCAGAAACTTTGTGATGTTCTTGGTTTTGGAGATATTTTTCTGAAATTTGAAAATGGTTCTAAACTTACCCTTAGAGGTGTTAGATATGTACCAGACCTTGCCCATAACTTATTATCTTGTTCAGCCCTTGAAGAAGATGGGTTGGAAGGGAGATGGGGTAAAGGGGTAATGAGAATCACCAAAGGGTCTTTAACCATTTTTAAAGCTGAAAAGAAAAGAAATCTCTATCTTTGCAAGGTTCAATATGATTTATTCTCTGGAAATGTGTCTGAAATTTCCAAATCTGATTTGTGGCATAAAAGACTTGGGCACATAAGTTTAAAAGGACTTGAATTGCTGCATAAAAATGGATTTCTGCATGATAAACCTACCATTTTGAATTTTTGTGATGAATGCATTCTAGGAAAACAGCATAAAGTCAGTTTTCCTACCTCCTCATATCCCGTTCCCACTTCTTCAAAATGCATATTAGATTACGTGCATGCAGATGTGTGGGGTCCTGCAAATATTGGCACACATGGTGGTAATAAATACTTTCTTTCTATTATAGACAATTATTCCAGAAAAGTCTTTGTGTTTCTTATGAAACAAAAATCTGATGTTTTTGAGAAGTTTCAAAGCTGGAAAAATTTAGTTGAAAATCAAACAGGTTTTAAACTTAGAGCTTTGAGAACTGACAATGGATTAGAATTTTGTAATAAACAATTTTCTGAACTTTGTGAAAAGTATGGCATTAAAAGACATAAAACTACACCCTATACCCCACAACAGAATGGTGTAGCAGAAAGAATGAATAGGACCTTGCTGAATAAAGTCAGGTGTCTTTTAATAAGTTCAGGATTACCTAAAACTTTTTGGGGTGAAGCACTGTTAACTGCAGCATATCTAATAAATAGATCACCATCTGTGCCTTTGTTTGGAAACATCCCTGAAAAATTATGGTCTAACACTGATGTTGATTTATCTTCTCTTCGCATTTTTGGATGTTCTGCTTTTTGTCTTGTGAATGGTGATAAATTAGATCCTAGGTCCCAAAAATGTGTATTTATTGGTTATCCAATAGGTGTTAAAGGTTACAGATTGTGGTTAAGAAACCAACCAGGTTTTAAAGTAGTTGTAAGTAGAGATGTAATCTTCAATGAGTCTGAAATGCCTTGCTTGAACACTGCTTCTAAAACCACTGAGAATTATAACATTGAAAATACCTTTAATAAGGTGGAACCTAACACCCTAGATAACCAACAAGGGGAAGATTTAGGAGATAGAGAAGAAAATCAAGAAGATCATAATGAAATAGAAAATGAAGTCAACTCTGAAAACTCTTACCAACTAGTAAGAGATAGGGTACCTAGGCAACGTAGAATTCCTACTAGACTAAGAGACTACCACTTAGCTCTAAATGCTGAGAATATTGAACCAAATTCTTATGAGGAAGCTTTAGAAAACCCACATTCAAAAGAATGGTTGTCTGCTATGCATGATGAAATTAAAGCTTTAAAAAAAAATAAAACATGGGTCTTAGTTCCTAAACCTGAAAATGTCTCTGTGATTGACTGCAAATGGGTTTTCAAAGTAAAAGAAGAAGATAACAAGAAAAGGTTTAAAGCTCGATTAGTAGCTAAAGGTTTTACACAAAAAGAAGGAATAGATTATACTGAAATCTTCTCACCCGTAGTTAAGTTTACTACTGTAAGAATTCTGCTTGCTTTGGTTGCTCAATTTAATTGGGAACTTAAACAAATGGATGTAAAAACTGCCTTTTTGCATGGAAACCTTGATGAAAAGATTTATATGTCTCAACCTTATGGCTTTGTTGACAAGAAAAATTCTGATCTTGTATGTTTGCTTAAAAAATCTCTATATGGACTTAAGCAGTCTCCTAGGCAATGGAACAAAAAGTTTGATCAATTTATGCATTCCTTAGAATTTAAAAACAGTGCATATGATCCTTGCCTGTACTTTAAGTATGTCAATAATGTGCCTATTTTTCTTGTCCTATATGTAGATGACATGTTAATTGCCAGCTCTTGTCTAAGCATGATTAAAGAGTTACAGAAAAATTTGTGTAAAATTTTTGAAATGAAGGATTTAGGAGATGCTAAAAAGATACTTGGAATGAACATTGAAAGAAATAGGTCCAATTCATCTATTTTCTTAAATCAAACACCTTATATTCAAAGTATTCTTGAAAAGTTTTCTATGTCAACTTCTAAACCTTCTTCTGTGCCTCTTGCTGCTCACTTCCAGTTAAGTAAGGATCAGTGTCCAAAAACTGATTCTGAAAAAGAAAAGATGAATAAAGTGCCCTATTCTAATGCTATTGGTTCTGTCATGTATTTAATGGTTAGTACCCGACCTGATATTGCTTATTCTGTTAGCTGCTTGAGTAGGTATATGTCAAACCCTGGCTCACCCCATTGGGAAGCCTTGAAACATCTTTTAAGATATCTTAATGGTACTAAGAAACTTGGTATAAACTTTTCAAAAAGTCCTAATGGAGCTAAACTTGTTGGGTATGTAGATTCTAACTATGCAAATGATAGAGATAGCAGAAAATCTACTACTTCATACATTTTTACTTTATGTGATGCATGTATAAGCTGGAAGTCTCAGCTACAAAACATCATGGCCCTTTCAACCACTGAGGCTGAATATATTGCCACTACTGAGGCAATAAAGGAAGCCATTTGGTTAAAAGGATTACTTTCAGAAATTGGTTTTCTAAAAGAAAAACTCACTGTTTTCTCTGATAGTCAGTCAAGCATCCAACTTTGCAAAAATCCAGTTTTTCATTATAGGACTAAGCATATAGACGTAAGGTACCACTTCATTCGAGATGTGATAAATAAAGGTTTGATAAATCTTGAAAAAATAAAGTCTGCTGATAATCCTGCTGATATGGGCACTAAAAGCTTATCTTTGGAAAAGTTTAAAAGCTGTCTTGATATACTTAATATCTGAACTGTTATTCTGTAACCAGTTTCTTTCTTGCAGGGACCATCCTTTAGGCGATGATGAAAGCCTGAAACCCACCACCTTGGTTTGGACCAAGGTGGAAATTGTTGGGAAAATTTGGCCCAAACCAAAGGTGATGGGCCCTCACTTCGGACGGCCAAATCACACATGGCCCTGTGGGCCACTTACTCTCTTGACCCGACCCACAAAAGGTTCGACCCATTGACCCTACATATTTATACCTAATCTCGGTCAAACCCTAACTCATTTCTGCCTCTTCCTTCTCCCTCCCGAACCCTGGTCTCTCTCGTCTCTTCGGGTTCTTCCCATAACCCCTGGAGTCCTGTGTAACCTCCCCTTCCCAATAATGGCCGTTTCCCGGCCATTAATGGACAGCCCGTTTATATGGCTGGTCTGTTTTGGTTCGTGGGGATAAGCCGAAAACCGAACTCTCTCTTCTCCTGTCTCTCTGATACTCTGATATTGCCTTTGTGGCATAAGCCTCAGTGGTTATCTTAAAGCCTTTGTGGCATTCTCCTTTGTGGTTGAAATAGAACCTTTGTGGTTCGGTTTGCCTGAGTGGCTTGTGTGATTTGAGCAACCAGTGAGGTGCTCAACCTTTGGCCTTGTGTAGGCCTTGGGTTTTACGGCTCCTGAGCCTTACAGTTGTCTTTGACCCCGTTTATTGTTATCTTATTGTTTCTGGTTTATTTCTGGTTTCTGTTGTGCTATTCCTTAGATTACTTGTAATTCGTTATAGGAAAGCCTGTAATATTAAGTTATTGTTAATTTCTGTAACTGTGTAACGTGTTGTAATTGTGCCGGAGATCGATCCACTCCTTACAGAGGAGTTTGAGATGGACGCATTGTCTGCTCCCTTGTGAGGCGCTTTTTCAAGATTAAATTGTAAAATTTATATAAACTCAAAATAAATAATATATACCTCACGCAATGAAATATTAATTGAATTACAAATCACGTCATTAACAATTCATTAAAGAGGAAAGAAATATCAAATAAAATTGAATCCACGTTGTTAGTGGAGTATCAGTAGACCATAACATCTGATGATTTACTCTACGTTAGAGCACTCAAGTTTGTAGAAGAACAGTTAACGCGTCATTCGAGAAAACACGTGTTATCGCGTCGTTTTCAACGTATGGAGAAGTCGTGCATGCCTGTTAGGTAAGTCGCTATATATAGAAAAACTAAGGAACGGATTATCTGTACATGGGATTCGTTACGGCGGAGAGAAAAGGACAAAAAATCAATTTCTTTTGAACCTTCCCTATCCATAATAATAATAAGGATGTATTATATTTAAATCTTATCAAAAACTTATAAAATTATACTTTCGCCCCAAATATTCTCAAAATTACATGTGTAGCTCATTCGAGAATATTCTATTACAACTATATCCCTACCGTTAGTATTTGAATAAAAAATATTGATCTCAAAAGTAAAAGAATTCATGATAAATTATTGACAATATAGCTAATTTTTTTATTTATCAACGACTATTTTTTTATCAACAATAATAATTTAAAAGTACTAGTTTATTACAGTTACACTATTCTGACTTTATATATATATATATATATATATATTTTACATTTACTCCTTATAAGAATAAAAAATATTACTATTGTATTTTTTTGAATAAATTATAGAGGAAATTACAACCAAGTCCATGAAATTTAACATAGTTACAAATATATTTTCGTTGTTTGATAAATTATAGATATCCCAATATTTTTAACGTATGTCTAACAACTAGCCTATTCAGTAAACATTCATTAGGTCTCCATCCAATTTCTATGATGAACTAAATAAAATACTCTTTTAGAGAATTATAATTTTATGTATTTTTTAAAAAAAATTAAAGTATTTTTATTCACTAATATTCACTATGGATTGTTTTTTAAAATACTTCTGTAAAAAGATTTCAGTAAGGGTAAAATAGTAATGTCCACCTCGTCGTTTAACTAAAGGTGATCAAAAAATTTTAAAACGGCCCAAAACGGCCCGACCAAACCGAATCAAATCGTTTTTTATAATTTATTTTTCAAACCGCAATTCTAAATTTAAAATAAAATCGCAGCATACTATTGATTTGATTTTAATTTAAAACTTAAAAAAATCGTCAGAAACCAAATCGCACTGCTAAATATATAATTAATTTTAAAATTATGTATATAATAATTTGATAAAATAATCTCATTCTGGTAAAATTTATATTTGAACTTTATACAAAAAAGAATATATTTAATTCTTTAAGCCCTTTCAAGTTTTAAGACCATTTGATGATTGTCTTAATTTTTTATTCATTTTTTCTCCATTTTTTTTTTGTCCCCCTTTTCTCTTCTCTCTTTTCTTTCTTACTGGTTTTTTTTGTTCTGTCTTTCTTCCTTCTATATCTTTTTTTTTTTTCTAAAAGCGACATTAGTCCTTATTGGATTAAGTGTTTCCTTGTTTGATTAATATATATGATCTTATATTTTAATTTATTTAAAATTGTGGAGAGTGTTGATGGTCTATGGTGCAAAATTTATTGCTTGCTACATACAAACACTTATTTCATTTCTTGATTTTTGTTGGTCTCAATGTTTTATTTTTGTTATAAATATTATTACCGTCAAAACTGCACAAAACCACACCTTTGAATTTGGTTTTAAAAATGACAATTTTAAAAATTATTTTAAAAATCCACCAATGGCAATTCGATTTGAAAATAGATTTAAAAACATCAAAATCATACCGTTAGCACCCTACGTTTAACGGCTACATAATTATTTTTTTATTTGAGTGGGGCATTTGTAATTTTTCAAACAACAAGTATTCATGCCAAACACAGGAAAGGGAACTGTAATTTAATTTGAATTATACAGATTGGAAAATGAGGAATAAAATTAAAACTTATATTATTTGTTTTACGTCATTATTTTTCATCGAAATCATCATAAAAAAAGGGTACAATTACAAATAAAAAATTTTCGAAGAAAATACAAATATAATTTTATATTTTTCTGATGAAATTTAAGTATAATTAATTATAACAATTATTATGAATCTTGACTGATACGAGGACGCAAGGTGAATAGTAAGGTATAATTTGCTTAGATCTTGAATTCTTGAATTAGGCTAATGATTGGGTGCGGGTAGTTATTTGTACAATCTCCAATAAATAATTTACACGTGTGTGAGTGGACGATGATGTGATTTGAATATTATCATAATATTTTATTTTTTTTTTGAAGAAATGTATAGTCATAATTATTGATAAAGATAGAAGTTTTGATTTTCATGAGTTACCCAATTTTGTGTACCTTTTGTTGGAGTCGGTGTTTGACGTGGTCCACGATCGAAGGAGGAAACTTAGTTCTATGGCTAAATAATGTACACCACATGTTTATATTATATAAGTACACGATCAGTATGATATGTTGTATTTTGTGTGTATATAATAAATAATATTATATATTTTATAAATAAAAATAAAATATATAAATTGATAAATTATATTTTGAAAAAAAAGAAGGAAAAGGAAAAAGAATCAAAAGAATATTAATTTAAAGTATTATGGACATAATAGAAGAATTGGTGGAGTGATTTTGTTAAAAAAATAGTAATTACAATTAACTTTTAAAATTATTAAATTAAGGATATATTTGTTTATATTTAAAAGGACAAAATGCATAAAACTCTCCTGTGCTTTAAAAAATTTGCAAAAAAGTCCTCTTGTTATAAGAATAGGCTAAAAGCCCCCCTATGTTTTGTAAAACTCAACTCAACCGCTCCTTCTGCGTTAAATTCAATTAACGGTGTTAATTTTTTTAGAAAATAATCGTTATACCCTTACTTAATATATATTATTTTTTATTTTAATGACCGTTGGATCTTCTTTGATCAAATATTGATCGTTTAGATTTTAAAAAATAAAAGATCTAGATTCAACAAATTATTTAATTTATATTATATATATATAATTTAAATTTAAAAAATATATTATTATTATATATATAAAAAAAAAACTAACTACCTCCACTGCTTCCCCCGCTGCCACCGGCCGGCCACCGGAGAACTGCGCTGGCGCATCTCCCTTCACGACCACCACCCGTTCGACTCGCCGTCGCACGATCGGTCTAACCATAGTACGCGTGCCATGAAATTCCCTCCGAAGCGCCACCATGGCACCCTTGAAATCCATTGGTTCGCCCAACATATCGCCGCCACCTTCTCTCTAAAATTTCGGATCCGTTACCTAGAGTCGCCGACCGCCGCACATACCATTCGATTCCCATTTATGAGACGAACATTTCCCCTCAAATAATTGGGGATTCCATCAACCATAGATTTGGGCTACTACCATGACCACCGAAGCTTTCTCCCGTGGATTCACCGTCACCGAAGCGACCCATGGTCGCGGAGCACCACCAATCGCTTCGCCTCCTCCTTGCAAATCGAATGAGCCCCCTCCCACCTATTTTCATCAACTCTATGCATAGATCTCAAAATCTCAAGCCTCAACAAGCCGTCGTCGATCGTGCTGTCGTTCCTCCGCTATCTGACGGCCGTTTGTAGGCAGAGAACCACCATTGGCCTCACCTAACCAGGGCGAACATGCCTCTCCTATTAGAAGTGACCATCGGAGCCTCGATGAATTGGCCCATTATTTTTAATTTTTTAATTAATTAAAATATATTTTAGTTAATTAAGAATATTTTAAATAATTATAATAATTAAATATTTTAACTAATTAAGAATAATTATAATAATTAAATATATATTTTAATTAATTAGAAATAATTTAGATTTAACAATTATAAAATTATTTGAATTTCAATATAATTTAATTTAATATTTAATATTAAATAAATTAAATATAATTAATATTTCAATTAAATTTAATACCTATTTTTTAGGGGGAGAAATAGCAAAAAAAAAAAAATACAAAATAAGTCAAAAAGCCCTTTGTATGTTATATAGACCCATAAAGGAATATTTTAGTTCAAAGTGTCATTAAATATGGACTTAAATAGCAGAAAATGACTACGAAATGCACTAGACCCGCGTATCTTCCACTTTCCGTTAGTTGTTAACAAAATATAAATTTTTTGCTAACTAAAACAAAACAGGAGGGGGGTTTTAGCCTATTTTCAAAATATGAGGGTATTTTTTGCAAACTTCTTAAAATACAGTGAAGTTTTATGCATTTTATCCTATTTAAAAACTGATGCGGCAATATTACTAGCCGACATGTGTGTAGAGTGTCATTATTTTTTATATTAATATAGATGAAATACATTTTCATTTAATAGAAGTATTTTTGTATAGTTTGAACTTTGAATTATGGATGATTTTTCTTCTTTTTTGATATGTGTTTTGGATTCTAGTTTCACCTGAACAACACTTTGAATTTTTTTTATATATTTATATGTATACTTGTTAATATTTTATTTTAAAATTCCATATGATGAATAAATTAATATTTTTATTAATTAAATAATAATATAAAAATAAGTTTTAATGCATATATAAGTAGCTCAAACCCTAAAAGTTTAAATATTATCTTAAAGCCTAAAATATGCACATATCAATATATAATTTACAAGTACTGTCTCCGAAATATAACATAATTATAAATATCTTTTTATTATTTAAAAAATTATAAATACCTTTTCGATTTTATCGTCCATTTAACAAAACTCCATTCCGTAAGTCTCTATTTGATTTTCATCCATTTTTATAGTGAATTGACTAAAATGTTCTTTTGAGTTATAAATTATAATTTTATATACATTTTTTAGAATTTTTGTAAATACTTTATGGACTAAATATGCACTATGAATTATATACTCCACCCACCCTCGAGGATTTATTTATATTTTTTAAATATTTGTTTAAAAAAATTAGCAAGGATAAAATAGTAATTTCCACCTCACCTCTAGAGGTTACATAATTATTTTTTATTTAAGAATAATATTTATAATTTATCAAACAACAAAAGAATATCGTAGTTATGCCAAATCTCAAATGAGGTAGCTGTAAATTATCCAATATTTTATTATAAAATTCATATTACATCTCATATTACACTTTTTTTAAATGCACTCTATATAAAAAAGTTACATTATCTATATATATTTTTCGATAAATTCAATTTTTCATATACCGATCGGACACATTGTATTGCAAATAACATTATATATGAAGCAATATTTCCTGATTCTCTAAGAAAATTTAATTTATGTTACATTTGAATTGAAAATTCTTCGAACTTATTTAGATAATTTTAAATTTTTTTATTTTAATTTTAAACTATATTTTATAAAATTTAATATATTTTAATTTACACGTGTTAAAGAAATAGCCACAAAAAACCCTGTAAATTTTGAAATCCTGCAAAAAAGACCCTCTCCGTCCAAAACTTACGAAAGATGCTGGGGAAATGAGAATGGGGGCCTTTTTTTACTCTATTTCAACTTTTTTGATAGTGTAAAGGTCTAAAATACCCTTCCCCTCCCACTACATATATACTTAACTTCCTCCCACAAATATACTACACAAAATTCGGGTTTTGGGCTGCTGCATGCTTACTTTTCTCGAGGTGAAAAATTCTAATTATTTATTTAACATTAATTTTTTAAAAATATTTATTTATGATATTTATTTATTGTTCTTTTTGTAGCATGTCTTTTGCTTCTCGAAAATCCGCTTCGAGAGATGAAAAAATTGAATTACGATATAGAAATCTAAAGTGTTATTGCCAGAAAATGCCGCAATTAGAGTTGTAGAACCAAGCAAAGAAAGTGAGGAGAAATTATCTTGTAATTGTAGAACAAATGAATGAAAAATTTTTTGTTAGTTGGACCCTATTAGTATTTCTGAAAAATTTTCACAGTCAACATCAATACAATCTACTAAATTCGAAGAAGAAGCCCAGTCTAGACAGATGAAAATGGAGGACGATTTTGATGAAGTACTATTATTATATGCAAGGATTTGACATCTAATATCAAGAAACTTGAAGCAAATGAACGAATGATGAAGGCGCTTTTTTTAGTTCTTCTTGTTTTGTTTGTTGCAATATTGTTCAAGTAGTTTTATGTTATAATTTAACGGATGTATTTTGGATGTTTGCAATTGAAGTTGATTCCATTTTGGATGTATTTAAATTGATTCCTTGTAATATATACTTGAAGAACAAAGTAGTACCAAAAAAACCAAAAAATATGAACAATTAAATTTCCTGTAGCACAACAAAACACTTAGCTAAATAATCATTCACTGTAGCACAACAAAACACTTAAACAATGTCATGTTAGAATACTAAAGCTTCGCCAAAACACTTAATACTTCATTGTACCACAACTTAAATAAAGTCCATCTTACATTGCAAAAGCTGCTGCCAAAATACTTAGCTATAACATATACTGTGCATAACATAACGAAAGACTTAAATTCCTCCAATGTTCATACCAAAATATTTGCATGATGTGCATACATTTCTACGGCCATTTCAATCTTTCTTTCTAGATGCATCTTGCCCTTTGGATGAGCTTGACCCAATGCTTGGCCTATACGAGGAAGAAAGGCTTTACAACTGATTAGTCAAAGTTGGCCTGCTGGATCGACAACACTCTCTCTGGAAATTGGTACTCGTACTTGAACCTTCAGATCTTTTTTGTATTTTTGTTGGTGTAGATATCGGGACTAGTTGTTTTCTCCTTCTTGAAGCATTAGACATTGGCACATTGTTGTTGGATGGTGGTTGGCTAGTTGCAGGTTCATTGTCTAGGTTCTAAGGGCATCTAAACCAACAATATTTTGATTAATTTACAGGTGGAATATTATTATGAATGAAACCAAAATTCAAGTTCTATAAATCTACTTACCTCAAATAGTGAACTGAATTTTGTAGACCTTGGTGGCACAAAAGTTAACCTTTGAAAAACTCCATGCGTATGTAGGATATAATAATTGATGTATGAATGTTGAGTAAATGATGGCTTTTCATTTGTTTTTCAAGATATGAAAATTGTAACAAATATACCTCATTTGTCCTTGATTGTGAAGCTTGAGTTTATCCTTGTGGTATCTGTAGGAAATGAATTTTCATCTCATTTAGTGAATAATGAAAACATTATTTACACGAATACATACATCATGAAGGGGAAATAATGGTTCAGTTTGTGACTGTGCAAACTGCAGAGGATATATGTAAGTTTAAATCAATTCTAATTGTCAAAATTTATATTTGAAAATTGTTGAAAAATATCTCTTCTGAAGGAAACAGTGGCTCAGACTGTGAAAATTGGTTATGACTATTAGGAGCAATAATTTGAATAAGATATATTTAAGTTAAAATCATCATAATTTATGTGTAAGTCATATTTAAAATATACCTCATTTAGGTTAATCCCTTTACTTTATTGTGGCATTTTTGTTGCACGTGATGTTCCAGCTCCATCTATTGAAAAATGTGGATGCTGAAAAAAGACAAAAAAGCTGTTAGAGTTTACTATGCAAATATGTATTATATTAGTGTATAAAGTTACAATACATGTGTTTCTCATGAGTTTGGATGAGGAGGGTTGGTGCAGCTTCTTTTATTATATCCTGTTTTAAGGCAGATATCACATGTGTGTGTTAAGCCCTTTCTTGACACTCTTCCAGTCTCTCTAATATCATTTTCATCCCTTCGCCTGTGTCTCTGTTGCTCCGTTGCCCTTTCTTTTCTTTTTTTTTTGTTCTCTCACAAATGCTCTTATTGTTCTGAATATTTTTCTTGCATGGTCAGGTGGTCTATTTTCAAATATATCATCATCTAGAGGACCCTCTAGATCTTCCAGCATCCAAGGAGGACATTCAGATGCTGTTGACCCCCCAAAACTGGAACCATTCCCATCCCCCTCTTCACCAACCTGTTCTGCTCACCCCCTTCAACTCCAACATGTTCCCCTTCACCACCATTAACTCCATGTTCCCTCTCAACCTGTTCACTTATGTTAGTTTGTATATTCTCAAACAAAGGTGAAGTATTATCGAAATGGTGTATAGATTCAGAATTGTGTAAAGAGGTTGTGTTATTTGTATGTTTTCAGAAGTATAAAAGTCAAATTTAGGGTCATTTATGGTTTCATCAGGAACTGGGACATTAATTTCAGCTTCTGGGTTTAAGAACTCAAAGTCATCATGAAAAGGGAGTAAGGTTATTTGTTCTTCTGTAAAAATGATATTACCCTAAGTATCAATAACTACTAGTGGGTCATTATCTAAAATATATAGGAATTACACTCAACTCCTTATAATCTCTCAACAGTTCTTTAATATCATCATCCCTATTCAACATCCTAAATCCATTATCTAAAGTGTGTCCAGGTAGGCAATAATAAACAACCACATTTAGCCCCTTATCCCCTGCTTTAACATACATTTCTATTAAGTTCCCATAATATAATCTCTCCTTATCCACATTTGGAAACCATACTCTACTACCACCTATATATTTAATTATAGATACCCATTCAATTACACTACCAAGCCAAATAACAAAATCAGCATAATCAGCCAACACCATTCTGCAATTAAATATACAAATAATAAATTCAGCAACCAATCCATACAAATGGTGACACAACCCCTTTGCAGATAATTGTTAATTAAATGAGCATAAATACAACAATTTTTCATTCATACTTTGTAGAAAACTACCAAGACAAAAATTGTTAATTAAAGGGGTGTGGGGACTAAAAGACACGTTATCAAATGTTGCAGACAACTATCAAATATTTAAATAAACATAAATACAACAAAACAGACAATTATCCAATATTTTATATGAAAATAAAGACAACAAACAAATATAAAATATAATTTTTCAAGCAAATGGGGTTTGCAAATTTTCAATAAATATTCGGTCAAAAAGGTAGGAAAACATACCTTTTCAAACTGTTGTGCCTTTGAATGTGTTGTCTCAACAGCTTGATTTTTAACCTATGATTTGTCATAGAAATAAACTTATAATTATTAACTTATGATACATACGGATGATTGTAAAACTCTCTGATTTTATATTATTCTTCCCATTGTCACCATTATCACAATAACTTCACCATAACTCTCGGATTTTACTATTCCCAATAGAACTCTCGGATTTTTTTAACTTTTTTCTTCAAAATCACTCATCTAATGGTGAAAATGGTATCACTGCCTCTTGTTTTTCTTTTATTAAGATGATAAAATACCAACAAACAATAAGCAACCCCAAACCTAAGCAAACAAAGGAGAATTTTTCAAGAAATCCAAATTCGCAAACCCTAATTTTACTTTGTCTTCCCAATCAATAGCTTCACAAAACTCGATCTTAAAGCTAAAACTACTAAACTTGTGCAAGTAATGGATAATTTTGCAAGATTTAAACCCATAAATTGCAAGCCCTAACTTGTCGGTGTCGTCGTCTTCCCCTCCTTTCCCAACTCCTGTCTCGCGTCTGAAGGAAGAAAACGACATCTTCCCCTTTTTTTTTCTTTACTGCAGTAATAAGTAATAAGAGTATAACGGGAAATCAAGGAAAAATTACCTTCGTTAGCTAGCAAAGATGGAATTGAGCAAGTGAGAAATATTTACAATTATAAGGGTGTTTTTTTCATATAAAAATAACACGGGGGGTTTTTTGCTGAGTTTTCATAACATAGGGGGGTTTTATGCAATTTTTTCTTTACATTTCCCAAAATGCGATGAGTATCGAATCCACCAAAATAATTCCTATGAACACTTTTGTAGAAGTGTGAGCAGGGTCGAATCCACAGGGATTGATTTTAAATTAATTCCTTCAAAAATAAAAATAATTTGGTGGATTTTTTACTGTGAAGAAGAATAAAAATAAAAATTAAATTAAACTAAAGGGCTAATAAAATTAGAATAGGTAAATATAAGAGAAGAGTATTCCAGTCAAATACAGGATCATGCTTAATTCCATTGGTTGATTATAGATGCAAAGATAACAATCATTCATGATAGATAAATTGGTTATGGCCATTGATGTGAGCTAACGACCTCACATTTCCTTACCTTGTACATAGTCAGGAACGTCTGTTGACTAAACCCCTAATAAGTAAATAACATTGGGAACGTTCTCAATATTTAATTTACCGACAGCATTAAGAACTAGAAAGGTCTAATTCTAACCAATAAATTCCTACGATGATTTATTTAAGTTATATTGTCTCATTCCCCATAATATAATCGAAAATTTCTACATAATCAATTATGTTTTGTTACCACTAGTTATTGAATTAAGTTTTCTGGACAAATAAAAGTCAAGAAGCTGCTTTTCACTTTTTCAGCATATACTACCAGCAAACTAATTAGTTACATTTCCCAAAAAGCTCTATCATTCTATACATGAAAAATGCAGTTTCCATAACTTGCCTGCTTAAATTAATCTGGAAGCTGGCTTGTCCCCTTGCTTCTACAGTAGCTTTCTTGGACTTATAAGTTACTAAGTAGCTAAAAGTCATGAAGCAGCTGTTTTTTGTGTTTGGTGATGTTGTCTATGTAAATTTATAACTTAACGATTAGATCACACACGATCATTGTTATGTTTTAAGTCACAATTCATATAGATACAAATTCACATAGACGTCACTAAATTTCTACTGTTGTTTTGTGATTGCTGACTTTCTTTGTATTATATACCGATCACATGGTAAATATATTTTACTTATTAAATAATTAGTTCAAATTCGACCGAACTCTATATAGGTAGAATTTAAAAAAGAGTCAATTCTCTAGTGGCAAAAATCTTGCCTGCTTAAATTAATCTGGAAGCTGCCCTTCCCTCTATGTATTTACAGTTAATAATTAGTATATATGCAGAATCATAATCTGAATCAGGATCAGGGGAAGCACTTAAACAACTTTTATCTAAAATCCAAAGCTGCTGTGCTGCTTCTCCCTACGCTGTGGCTCTGAGTGGGCAACTTGAGCTGCTCACAAGATTGTCCACCAAGTGTAGATACGTCTTGAGATCGTGGCACGTTGCTACGTTCCCGCTGCTTAGATGTGGGCAGTCTCTGCTGCTTAGCCTCAGCTCCTTTCCGATCTCGGCGTACACCCACTGCGTGTCTTCGACCCGTTTCTGCAGCCAATTCGACGTTTTTGTGGTGTTTTCCTCTAGCACGAATCCGGGAACTTTGGTTATGGGATCGTCGCAATTGACAATTCTTAGCACTTTCGTGCCGCTCTTTTCTAGCTGGCATCGGAAGCTCTTATTCCCGACTCTCGGCCCTCCGAATGAGACGACGGTCACTAATGGCGCGTGTTTGAATGTAGTGGTAATGTCGTGTGCCGTCAGCGTCGCCAGTGCCGCCCCCAGGCTGTGCCCCGTCACCGTGATGCTAAGAGGCTCATCGGCATATTTGTGGACGATTCTCTCGATTTCCTCTCGTATTGAATCTTGTAGGCTCGAGCGTCGGCCTCTGCTCGACGTGTATAGGCTCAGAAACCCACTCTGCACCATTGGTTCGCAGTTGTCCGGTGACATGTCAGCAGGCAGGCTAGTCAGCGTCGCACGCAGGTTCTCAAGCCACTCCATACACGTGGCCGTGCCTCGGTAGGCTATCACCACGTCGCGACGTCCAAGTCTAGCGATCTCGTCCTTGTCATTGCACACGGCAACATACCCAATCCAGCTGAACTGATTGGACATCCAATTAGGTATCCTGTGATCAGCCCAGTCCGGCAAGTGGACTCCGCAGGTGGCGTACAAACTCTTGGTCACCTTGTACCCTTTCTTGCCCATCCCACACTGTGTCAGCATCGAGCACTTGGGGTATCTACACATGGCGTACCCCAATGATGACGTGTCGAAGTCAAAGCACCGATACGCAGCCTCAACAAACTCCCCGTACCTCAAAATCTCGGCCCGGAGGCCGTCATCCAGAGGGTCAAGCAAGCCCTCCCAATCATTAATCCCTTGGAACTCCATCCACTTGTGACGAATAAGCTTGCCCGCTTTGGGATTAACAAAGCATTGCTCAGAGTCCCACGAATTTGTCCTGATCTTCACACTAGCATTAATCTTCGTGCTAGATTTTCGCGACCGTAATGCCTGTTGGTTAGGATTCATCGTCAAGAAGGCATTGCATGGGCGTAGGACGCCTACAACGTGCTTCATATTGGGTTGAAGGATCAGGAGAGAATGGAGATGAAGTGAGTAATAGGTAGATTTGATGATGTTGAAGTTGTGAAAGTAGACATATTTTAGGGGTTGCATGATGAAAATGAAGTTGTGGTTATATATACATATATATAGAGAGAGAGAGAGAAGAGAGAGAGAGGATGATGGATGAGTGCATCAGAATAGTATTGATGGGACGGTGGTTTCAGGCTTCAGGCACTTGGGATAATATATTCATGGGATAGATTTGTGGGGACAACAACAAAGGAATGCAGACTAGCTAGCAATGGGATTTGTTTGAATCTATTACACCCTCCGTCCTCCCAAGATTTATCACTTTTTCATAGAAAAACGCCATCTTGGTGTAATTACATATAAATTTTGATTGGTTTAAATAATTATATTTAATATTTTTAGTATTTGTATTCGTTTAAATAATAAATTGCTTCATTAGTTAAAAATTATTGATTTTGCTTGTGTATAATTTTCACACGCGCTAAGAATGTCAGAAGGTACACCTTTTTTTTTATTAAAAAAAATTGTTTGACCTGTAATAAGTCAATAGTAAGTCAATCGAGAGTAAATCTGAATTTATTTATTTTTGATAACAGTAGCAAATTTCATGAATTTTAACAAACAAAAGATCTATTTGTTAGACAAGAATGAGCATAAGGGTGTATTAGATGTAATTTTTCAGACTATAAGTCCGAAGATTTATATAATTACACTAAATTTTAGATGAGTGCAATGTAATTATTTTGCGATTCGGAACTATATTATCAACTCCAAAAATAAATTATCTATCTATTTAAATTTAATACAATATTTCATATAAAATCATATCAAAACAATAATATACGAACAAAGGAAAATTTTGAATCCAAATTAAAATTTAATTATATATTTATTTAAAATAATTAATTCGATTCGATGAAATAGGATATGGATTACTCGGTATTCCTACGGTTGGGGGAATTTGAGTGGGACCCCATGGAGGTGTGGCGGGAATCGGCGGCCAATTGGGAGAAGTTTCCGACCAGAAAAGAGAGAGCCACGTGGCGTTCCCGGGACGCGTGATGAGGTGGGCATACTTTATAAACACTTTGACTATGTTTGATTTCATATTTGAATATTTCTCGATTTATTTTTGTATTTTTATGTTTTATTTTTTTATATTTTTTAATTTTTTATATATAATATATATTTATATATATAATATAAAATAAATATGATTTGATAATAAACAGTAATGTTTATCTCTAAAAAATTCAATATTGAACATATAATATTTATAGTTTGAAAAATTATATTTAGTACATTTGAGTTTTGTTTCTATCTAAAAAATAAGTCCATGCGTTAGTTCATTGAATTGATGATACTAACAAAACAACTGAATAAAAATTTATATTTATCCCCAATTGCTTTATTGTATGTCAAATAAATTTTTTTATAATTAAGTTGTTCTTATAATCCTCACATGTTAGAGGTATATTCTCACGGTTATAAGGATAATTTAGTCACAAAAGATTAATTTACTTAACTTGAAAAAAGTCAGTAATTAGACAACCGAAGGTAAATATCAATTTTTATTCAATATTTTGTTAACATTACCAAATCCAATAAATTTGACTAATAGAGGGACTTATTTGTTAGAACATCTGCTTGCACTTAAAACGCAGGGCCAAATTGGGGGTAAATAGAAAATAAAGAGTAAATTATAGTCACATTCCATAGAATTTAGTATAATTACAAAATACATCTTTATTGATTGAAAATTACAAATAGCCCCCTGATTTGAACATTCGTCTAACAACAAGTCCATTCTGTTGGTCTTCTTTAAGTTTTTATTCATTTTTTTTGTGACGAACTGGCCAAAATGTCATTTTGAATATTATAATTTTTTTAGAATTTTGTAAAATACTTTAATCGAATTAATATGCCCAATGGATTATTTACTTTACCCATCCTCAAATTATTTTACATTTCTTCAAATGTTATTTTTCAAATAAAAGAAAAAAATCAACAAGGTTAAAGTAGTAATTTTCATCCACCGGCTAGGAGCTATATAATTAATTTTAATTTAAGGATAATATATATAATTTTTCAAATAATAAAAAAATATTCGTAATTATATCAAATTTTAGAGAAATTAGCTGTAATTATACGATGATCTTGTAATGCTAGACCGTATATTAAATACATCAGATAGTTAGAGAACTGGCACACACTTCACTTTTTATACATCAACCATACAACTCTACTGTAAGTCGACGATCAAAACAAGACACAATGTGATAATCATTTATCCACTTCTCCTGAGATTTAACATAATTATAAATATCTTTTTATTATTCAAAAAATTACAAATACCCTACTCATTTTAACATTAATTTAACAACCAGCTCATTTTATCAGTGCGGTTAGATTTCCATCCATCTTTTATAGTTGAATTCACCAAAAAAATTATAATTTTATCATTTTTTTGTAAAATATTTTCACACACTAATATGCGCTATGAATTATTTACTTTATGTTACCCTCAGATTTTTTTTTTACATTTTTCTCAAATACTTTTTTTTACTAAAACAATCAAAAAAAAGTAAAATAATCATTTATATTTCATCATTTTAAGAGTTATATAATTTTTTTTATTTTATAAAATATTTATAATTTTTAAAAATATTTATAATTATGTCGAATTTTAAAAAAATAAGCGTAAATTTTCTACTTTTGTTTTTCCTTTTTTTTCTTTTTTTGATGGTATAATTATGGGAAGCTCTTATTCAATGTAGGAAATGATTACCCACTCAAAGTTAGTTGGTACAAAGATCAATATGTATCTTTTCGGCCTTTCTTCCTTTATCATCATCATTTTGGATTTGATGGAATTTCCCTCACTTCTCTCATACTCTTCTACGTCTAACTTTTAAAACCAGCTCTGCCGTCCAATACATAATTCTTTATTTTATATGGATATATTATATATTTACGGTAATCACTTGATAAAAAATTTCAGTTCGGATCGAATCTGAACCAATTACGTGTTAAATGGAATACGCTTATTGTGTGATTGATGTATAGTTCAAGAAAAACGATCGATTACATGGCGAGTATACCACATTTGCTATGTGATTCATTTGATTCGACCACATCAGGCTGTGGGTACGAATCTTTCGCAGCGGATAATATTCGATTTAATAGATATCCAGTTCGATTCACAGCGTACTGTTTGTCGCTTTATATGATGGGTGTGTAATGATCTGGTGGTGACTGGCTTATAATGCTTGATCTAATAACTATTATAAAAACAGACCAACATCCGTATACTGATACAATTAATTTTGTTCTATTTACCATATATATATATGAAAGAATCAATTTTGCTCGACTAAATTAGGTCTCATGATCGAGTCGAGCTAACATTTTAACTTAGCCCAGAAGAATATTATTAAAAAATAAAAGGGGAATGGATAAAGCACAAAATAATTAATAAAAATATTTGTAAAAGGTTGTAATAGGGTGCGATTACAAAAGTTCCAATTAATTAATCATATTGGATAATGTTGGGAAGAATATGCTCATAATTAAATTAATTATTATCTTAATCCTGTTATTATCGAATATATTATTTAATTAATTATTACGCGCTATTATTATTATTATTATTATTTTACGAGTGATGAGATTAATTAATGGATTCTGATA
This sequence comes from Sesamum indicum, assembly GCF_026168435.1. Classification (NCBI taxonomy): domain Eukaryota; kingdom Viridiplantae; phylum Streptophyta; class Magnoliopsida; order Lamiales; family Pedaliaceae; genus Sesamum; species Sesamum indicum. Next base: position 2,546,349 of record NC_142667.1, on the reverse strand, counting down.
TGATAGAACGATCATAGATAGACTTAATTAAATATAATAAAGATTTTCCAGCCAAGATTTAAACAAAAATAAATTAACTAAGGATTATACAAATATTACGTATAATTGAAGTACTAAAATGTAGTCGGCGAGAGATATATTCTTAATCCCAAGAGATAAACCATGATTCTTATTTATATTATTATGCCCCTTAATCCAATTAGCATTGAGGTGGGATTCGGGTGATCTCCCCGAGGTAAATCCCAAGCCCGTTGTTCTTTTCAGATATCAAAGTGGTCCCTGAGAAGAAACACAATCGTTAGGCTAGTCGGGTGCGTTCCCAACTAAGATTCTACGATGCTCAAGTCAGTTCGAGTTCGAGATGGAAGATAAGCGGTCTCAAATAATAAATGAAGTAGGAAGCATTCGATCAGTCATATCATAAGTGCTCTGGAAAGAAGGTATTTATAGTTGCAAATGTACTTCATCAAATGGGATACGTGTCGTCATCTTAAAGCCTATGCTGTCAGAGATCGTGCGGCGAGATATTAGACGTGTCGGTAGGGTCTAGACGCCGGGTTGATGGAGCAGGTCGCGCAACGCGATCCGATCCGATTAGAATCACGCAGATGCTGAGGTATTTTTGCTATTTCTACCCTAAATAAGGGCATTTTTGTCCTTTTTTTCCTAATTAGTAGGTTGTATCCCCATGAAGATGGCTGATGAATTATCTCAATCTTGGTTTGAATTTTTAATTATTCTAAATTAAATGATTTATTTCATAGTTTCGCTAAAAAAAATTGTTATTGACTATAATATTAATAGTTATGGTTCAAAGTCATGGCAAATAATTATTATTAATCACAATTAAATAAAATTGATACAAAAAAAAAAATTCATCATGAAAAAAATTATTTTGCTATTATAAGATCCATGGTAAGAACATTTATTGTGATTTTTAGCCACCCCTATAAAAACCACAGCTAAGAATTGCTGCGTGGTCATGATCAACGACTATTTACTGCAGTAATATATTATTAATTATTACAATTTGATTAAATGTTATATTTCTTGTAATGTTCAACTCCATACATACCCGCAGCAATGGCGTATTCGATGCGTGTGCTTATATTTATTTTGTATCAAATTTCAAATGTTTTATCTATTTTTATATATGTTATATAAATAATTTTGGTCATATAATTATAATTCATTAGCACTTATTACATATTTAGTTTTTTTTTTTTTTTGATAAATTTAGTCATGAACATCTCATATTTGGTCATTTTTTGAGCAAATTTTGTCATGTTTTACCAATATTGGTCCTCTTCACACTGGAGTAGATTTTATGTTTTACCCCGTAACTATACATTCTTGGGATCAAAATTGTTAATCTATGACTAAATTTACCAAAAAAATAACCAAATATAAACTGTTAGAAACTAAATTCGTCCAAAAAAACAAAAACTAAACGTATAAATAAAATAAATTATAGAATAAAAAATACAAATAATCTATAGTTACAAAACTGAAAATATAGGGGAAAAATGCAAGCAAGCCCCTTGTGATATCGCAGATGATCAAATTATCCCCTTATGAAAAAACAAATAGTGATTACCTTCCTATATTTTTTAAAATACAACAATTTACCCCCCTATGATTTTTAAAATGAAGCAATTTACCTCCCTGTATAAGGAGGTAAATTGCTTCATTTTAAAAAGTACAAGGGAGTAAATTACTATATTTTATTCATAGGGAGATAATGCGCTCATTTTCAATATTATAGGATATAAATTGCTATTCACCCAAAAAAAATAGTAACTATATAATTACATCAATATTTCAGTAACTTAAGCAATACATTGATTCGATCAATATATCAATATACTAAAAATAATAAAATAAATTATAATAAACTTACATAAAATAAAACAAATACCTACACATATAGTGGAACTTGAACTCATCCTTTCAGATTTATTCATAGAACCTCAACCTTAACATTGGGCTATATTTGTAGGCTAAATTAGTTATTAAGACCCTCGACTGTCAATAATACAATATGGAATCTACGAGTGCATAAAATACTGAGGAAAAAAATACTAATTCTATTAAAAATTAAAATTTATTTATAATTTTATAAGCGCATATATATATATATATTTGAGTATGACGAAGAAATTAAGAAACAACATGAAGAGTAGAGTTAATTACACTTAAATTCCTTCTGAAAATACAAAATTATATTCTTTCTCAAAAAAGATTTTAAAAATTACACTTACACCCTCCAAAAATTCTACCTTTACACCTGACACCATTTCGTTAGGGTTTGGATAAAAAATACTAACACTAACAAAAAAAAAATATAAGTTTTTAATTTTGCTCATTATTTAATATTTATATACTTATAAAAAAATAATATATATATATATACGTGGAGTGAGGTTAACATCGTGAGAATTCTTTCCTTATAAATATAAAATTATTACATAAAAATATTAAATAATAGACAAAATTAAAAAATTATGCAATTTTTTTACTAATGTAGACATTTTTCGTCTAAATCCTAATGAAAAGGGATCAAGTGCAAAAAGTGAACTTTCAAAATGAGTGTAACCGCAATTCTAAAACTTATTTTAAAAAATAATAATTTCATAATTTTAAAGGGATCTAGGTGCAATTAAACCTAAAAATAAGAAGCTTCCAATGTCAGCCAAGACCCATTTTCATGAGTCTGACGTGACTGAAAAACAAGAAGAGGGCAAATGTGAAGGAGCCTAAATTTGTCCAAGATTCAATGTCCGAGGATGTAAGAGCACATGACATATCAGGAAAAGATTTTCAGTTGCATAAGCACTTTCTGCCTCCAATTCCTTTCACATTTCTAAACCCATTTTCTTGAAAACTACAGTTCTTTTTACTGTATATTTGCAATAACTTCTACTTTTATAATCAATAGAAGTTACGAAAAGAATTATGAGTTAACAAATTTACGAACGTCGGAAAGTAAAAGTAAAGAGCAGGCAAAAGTTAAAGTTTGAGTATTCGAAAAAACAATCCAGTAATTTTATTGATAAGCTGGAAAGCTAGTCGGGAAAGTGCTTAATTTTAAATAATTTAAAGCAAAAGTTATACGTAAAAAAAATACTTTTTTTCAATAATAAACTGACACGGTTCATTTTAATTGGTTGCTATATATATATATATATTTATATATATGGGACGAGACGAATAATAGTTGTTAGCTATTGGAGTACAATCGATAAAAGTGCACAGCTTAATTTTTATTATATTATTTAATTATGGGAATGAGAATAAAAATAACATAAAAAATTAATCAGGATCGATTTTCTTTTTTGAAAAAATAATTATTAAATTTTATATACATAAATATGATATTATTGATAGAAATATTAAAAAAATTATTATTTTGTGTAAAAATAAGTATATTTAAGGATATTTTAGTCAATATACATCTGATCAAGCAAAAGTAGTTACTCTTAAAGCTCAGCCTCCTAAAACGACTAATTTTGATTATCATGATATAAATTGACTAAAATACTTTTAAATATATTTATTTTTTCTTCCCTTAGATAATTGCCACTTTATTTAATTATTAAGTCAATTTCTTTATATTCACTCACATTTTAATGTTAACATATTTTTATCAAATTTAATTAATAATTAGTAATTTATGGCATTCTTTATGTATGTGCAGCTTCTATAAATACCATTTAAAATAAAATATTTACAAAAAAAATTATCTCATAAAGTATATATAAGATAATAAATTAATATTAAATTTTATAAAGAAAATTATGACAAAAAAAAGTGAATAAAAAATTAAAAATTCTAAATTAAACAAAATATGTGTTATTCCTTAATATATATTAGTCGGATGTGACACAATCGATGCATATGTATAAAAAAATTATAATAATTAAATATCCTTTTATAAAGTAAGGGAGATACCAAAGTGATACTCTCATTTAAATATATAATATAGACACATTTAATCAATAAATCATCTTAATTTTTAATTATTAATATAATTAAATAAATACAATAAAAGTATAAATTATACACGCGTAGTAAGTATGTCTTGATTACCAGTACGCATAAATGATTCAGTATGTGACACGATCCGTAATACGTTGTTGTTCGATGTATTATTCGTTCTATTTTCAAATGAATTTTATAATTTTATTTCAAAAAAATCGTCCCGTTATAAAAATAATATCGTGAAATTTGAAGTTTATAAGCTATTCAAATTATTCACATGTAATTAATATGGAGTGCTTGACGACACCAATAAAATAGGTGGGATGGAAAAAGTATTATTTTAGTTCGCTAAGTATACCTAATTTAATTTTAGTCCGATAATTATGTCCATTTTTGTTTAGGTCCAGTAATTTACGAAATTGCTTACTTTTAGTCCTCTGGCAGATTTTCGGACAATTTTACCCCTATGAGTGCATATAGACTAAAACTGCCTTTCAAAAATTGCATAGAGGTAAAATTGTCCGAAAATCTGCCAGAGGACTAAAAGTAAGCAATTTCGTAAGTTATTGGACCTAAACAAAAATAGATATAGTTATCGAACTATAATTAAAATTAGACATACTTATCGGATTAAAATAATACTTTTTTCTACGTGGGACCTATAACTAAAAACCTTTTATGAGTAAAGAATTTATATCCACATGATGTTGCCAATCATATTCTCTCTAAATTCAAACTTGTCAAGAGTCATCATTACAACCTCAAAACAATTGAGTAAAGACACACACACACACACAAAAAAAAAAAAAAGAATTTAATTATACTTATGTTAACCGACCACGTAAATGATTAATTTTAGGATAAATTACAACGAAGTTCTTGAAATTTATTATAACTAAAAATATTTTTTTATTATTTAAATACACTTTCTCTTTGAACTATTTATAATATAATATTTACTTTCTAAATTAATAAATATAATACTTATTTTTTGGTTGGATAAAACTAGCCCTCATGCCTGGAATAATTATATAATTTTTAATATATTTTAATATTTACACATTAAATTATCAGTAAATTATTTTTTAACTTAAAAAAATTGATAGATGCAGAATTTAAATTAGGAATAACGTAAGAATTTAATATATATAATAGATACACAATAAATGTAATATCCCTACAAAAAAAATCTTTTACATGAAAATTTTTGTTGTGTATTTATTGTACTCATTTGCAACTTAACTTGAAAGTTATTTTGTGTATTTATTTTATAATTTGAAAAATTTTACAGACTTAAATTTAAGTAACGAATGAGTACAATAAATACATAAAAGATTTGATTGATTTGGTAATAAAATTAAGATATAACTAATAAACATGAGTAATAATACATATCCATTTTCTAAATATATTTTCTTTAAAAAAATATGAAAATTTATTTATTAATTTTTTTAAGAGTATTTAACTTTTGGTTAAGCATATATATATATATTGTCAATTTCTTTTAGAAAGTATATACGAGTTGTTAGAATATTATATTTGTTCTGTATCTATTATATATATTAATTTTTTGCTTCACTTTTAATTTAAATTCTTCACTTATTAAAAAATCTTTTTGGCTAGAAAATAATTTGGTGATCATTTAATGTACAAAATATTAAAATATATTAAGAACAATATAATTATTCAAGGCATGATGGGCAATTTTATCCAATTATTATGTTATATTTATTAGTTTAGGGGTAAGTGTTATAGTTTAGGAGGTAAATATTACAATTAAAAGTAATTTTTTTCGGGGGGGGGGGGGGGGGGGAGGGGGGGTAAATGTACATTACGAATAATTTAGGGGGCAAAGTATAATTAAACCCTAATTATAAATGCCACCCTAGAACTAATGGACGTCTAACAAATACCCCGCTACAATAAGCTGTCATAAATGGGTATTTGTTAGAACGATCGTTAATTTCATGGCGAGTATTTGTATGTTTTCAAGCAATAAGAGATAGTTGTAATTATAATAAATTTCAGTAAAAACGTTATAGGTTACCTTAATTTTAAGTCATAGGCCTATATAACCTGTGGTATTTATCTTAATTTATGTAAATTTATAATAATAAATTTTTATTTTATTTATAATTTTATAATTATTGAAGGGTATATTGAATTATTAAAAAAATAATAGTAGTAATTTGTTTGATTAATGAAAAGTATAATAGAAGTTATTTAAAATCCTTCTACCCCAATTTTATATTGGTCCCGAATTAGGCTGAAAACATAAAAGTATTAAACCATAAGAATCCTCAACTTGTTATTTTCATAATAAATGTTTCCTAAATTTTATTTTATTATATTTAGAGTAAATTGCATGACATATTTTGAGATTATGTCTAATTATTTACAAATATCTTTTATTTTTTTATAAAATTATATATAAACTTCGGATATAATTACAATTATAAGTACATTTCATATTCAGCACTTAATTTTTATACAAACATCTATACACTAACACCCGGCCTTAGAGCGTGTTACTTGTAAAACGATCGTACTGAAGTAAATTTAAGTGTTGTTTTTTGTCTAAAAACAAAAATATTATGTTAGTGTAAATTACAACTTCTCTGAACTTTTACATAATTATAAATACTTTCTCGTTGTTTATGAAATTACAGGTACTCCCATTATTTTAAATCAAATTACAAGCCCATTACGTTACTATCTGTTAGGTGTTAATTCAATTTATATAGTAAATGATCAAAATATCAGTTTGGATAATGACTTATACTTTTAAATATTTCTTAGAAATTTGAAAAATATTTATGGACTAATATTCTCTATAAATTATTTACTTTACTCGTCCTCTTTTTTTTTTTTTTTCAATTTTCATACATTTGTTTTTTTATATATTCAACAATTGTAAATTAGTAAGTTCTACGTCATTATTTAGGAGCGACATAACTATTTTTTTATTTGAGCAGGATATTTATATTTATAATTTTTTAAATAATAAAAGATATTCGTAGTTATACAAAACCTAAGTGGAAGAAACTGTAATCTATCCATCATCCTTATTACTCAATATATTTAGCACTGACGGCAGCGTCCATTACACAAGGAATATTATACTGTCATTTTTCGAGGTTTAATACAATACATGTAGATCCTCTGTGGTTTGAAAATTACATCTAGTGCCACTGACATCTGTTTCTCTCTAACAAAATAGACTCCTCAATTAGTCAACATTTCTCTAATTTACATAATTTAACAAAAGAACTGAATGAATATTCATATTTATCTCCGATTTTCTTATATAACTTATTGCATGTCAAATAAATCTTTTTGACGCAAAATACCTTTATAAGGGTGATGATATACACCCTCTTACATGCATTATCGTGCGAAGATGTGTAAAGTTAGTTTAGTAAAAAAATATTAATTTTTATATAATAAATCAGTAATAAATTAATGAGAGATAAATATAAATTTTCATTCATATTTTTCATAATTCCATGAATTTTGATTATTAAAACAATTTATTTATAAAAAATATTAAATTATAATAAAATTTATATATAATTATTTCAAATATAAAAAAGAATTACGTAATAATTACCCCATTATATAACGGTTCCGTCCACCTGCAAAATTATATAATTGGGGTGGGGGTGGGGGTGGGGGTGGGGGGGTGAGGTGATTGTTGAGCAATGAGTACTCAGTAGTCATCTCATCACTGTTGACCATATTAATTATTACATATCACTGTCAGCTGGGAAGTTTTGTTGACGTAGTCTTCTGCAAACTGAAACCTCCCACCGCCTAACTTTCTACAGTTCTAATATTTCGGACTTGCCAATCCGCATTGATAAAGTTTAAATATATTTATTAATTTAAATTATTGATGTGTTGAATTTATTTTTAAATTTAAATATTAAATAATATACTGATTTGCATATTATAAAATAATACTAATAATTTGGAGTTCGTTATCCTGATAAGGTAAATTACAACCACATTCATGAGGTTTAGCCTAATAATAAATACTTTTTGTTATTTGAAAAATTACAAATACCCCATTGGTTTCAACGTTCGTTCAACAATGAACCCATTCCGTTAGGTTTTCACCAATTTTTATGGTGAACTGATTAAAATATACTTCTGGATTGTAAATTATGATTTTTTTTATATATTTTATAATTTTATAAAATAGTTTTATGAACTAATATTCCATATAGATTATTTATTGTATACACCATCAATTTTTGTATATTTTTTTTATTTTTTAAAGAATTTCAGCAAGGGTAAAATAGTATCCACTTCACCGTTTATGGGTTATATAATTAATTTTTTATTTGAAAGGGGTATTTGTAATTTTTTAAATAACAAGGGGGTGTTCGTAATTATGCCAAATCTCAGAGGAGGTAATTGTAGTTTACCCTTTTTTATATGAACAGTGTAGTATATTCACTGTAATTTTGGAAAATTGACCAATCACATAATAAGTGTACCACATTTGTTATATGATTGATTGGATTCGACCAAATTTAATTTGGGTAAAAATTGTCCGTGTTAGATTAAATTATTATAATAAAAGTCTATTAAGTTCACTTATTTTATACAATTTTCTTAAAATTTTACCTAACAAACAATATTTTAAAGTATTTTAATAAAATGAGATAAGAAGAAGTCTATAAAATTTAATATATGTTATTATTTCAAAAAAAAAAAAAAAAGCGAACAACTATATTTTGTTTTAATTAAATAAAAAATAGTAATATCGATATTTTATTTTTGAATCTTATAGAATAATCTTTTTTAATTATAAATTTTTTTGTAATATCTTTTTTGATTATTAAATACTTTATAAGATATTTTAAATAACTTGAAAACTCAATTTAAAACACCCTTTAAATTAAACTAAATGATGCTAATTATTTCTTAATATTCATTAAATTGAGTTAAGAGCTACTAATCGGACCTCGTCATGAAAATATGAACAAGGTCTAATTCGATCCGATAATTGCATAATTAATTATTAAATAAATTTATTTTGGAATAATTGATTCTAGAAAATGTGATAGTGTGTTTTGACATATAATTTAGTATATGATTATGCAAATGCAGATCATAGCTAAATTATAAATTTAATTCCATTTTAAAATTAATGAATAAATTAAAAAAATATTTAATGGGCATACTACATAATTAGATAAAAAAAATTGTTGTGGGATTAAAATTAATTATTAAAGAATAAATCAAATAATACAAAAAATTATATTTACACTTCAAATTATAGAATTCACAATAATGCCTTATATCCACATTAGTAGAATATAAGGAGTTTGTAAGTTTTGAAATATATGCATATATATATATATATATATACATACTACTTGTGAGGCATTATTTTCATAATAAAATAATAAGATATCAGATCAAGGCGAACAATATATCACACAGAAATTAGGGTAAATTGAAACTACGTTTCTTGAGGTTTAATATAATTATAAATATTTTTATTATTATTTAAAAAATCACAAATACCTCCTGATTAATTTTAACGTCCATCTAAAAAGGAGTCTATTCTATTAGCCATTTTCGTTCATTTATTTTTTATGATGCACTGATCAAAATATCTCTTTAAATTATGAATTACTAACCGTCGTAGCACACTGTCTCTACGTGCATATAAGAAATAGTATTTTATGTTTTAAAATATATTATAAATAAAAACATATATAAACCAACGCTTCATATTTCTAAAGAAAAAGAAAAGAAAAGAAAGAAAGAAAGCAACAAAAAAAAAAAAAAACACAAAAATCAACTCAGGTTATTATTTGCATAACAATAAAATTAATGTTGCGGTATCATAACTCCCGTTTATGAGAGAAGGCCTTTTCTTATATATCAGTATAGATAATGCTACATATATATATTTTTTTAAATTTTCTGAAATACTTTCATGGATTAATATGCTCTATAGATTATTTACTGAACCCACCCTCATTTTTTTCTTTTTTACATTCTTTACAAATATGTCTTTTGAAAAAACTTCAACAAGAGTAAAGTGATAATTATTATCTCATCATTTAGAAAATACATAATTTTTTTTTTATGAAAGCGTATTTATAATTTTTTAAACAATGAGAAAATATTTGTAATTATGTCAAACATCCAGCTGTAATTTACTTTAAAAGTTTAGGGACAATTACAACTAATTTCTTAAAATTTGGTGTGATTACACGAAAACCCCTTATGATATTATAAAATTATATTTAGTACTTCTAATTTTTATTTCTGCATAATAAATAGATCCATCCAAGAGTTAAAATCCAACGATTAATATTAGCAAATAAATTGAATGAAAATTTTCAGAGAAAATTTGTTACTTTATAATAAGTCGGAAATAACTCAGTCGAGATAAATATGAGTTTTTTTTAATTTTTTTTTGTTAATATTAACAAATTCAATTAATTTTAACTAATAAATAATTTTACTTATCAAACAAAAATGAACAACCAGAATATTAAATATAATATTTAAGTTACATAAAGTGTATACATAATTATATAAAATTTCAGAGAAAGAAAATATAATTATTCTTAAAGATTATTACAATAATGATGCATGGTGTGGCGATTAAGGAATCAAGATGGGTCGGAGAATACGGCTACGGCTCCCACTCCATAAGGTTTCGAGTACTAGTCAACGCGCGACTCCCATTGTGGTCTGTGCCCATCTATCTCTCATCGTTGCGGCGTGGCAGTGAGAAAAGCGCATATGGCGCAATCATTTTAATTTAAAGATAATTACACCCACTCTCTTTAAAATGGCTGTAATTACATATAAATTTTCTATAATTTAAAAAATTATATATAATATTTTTTAAGTTTACTTTCGCCTAACAAATAAGTTCATCTGTTAATCAAAATTCACTGAATTTGTTGATATTAATAAAAAACTGAATAAAAATTGATATTTACCATCGATTGACTGATTACTGACTTATTGTAGGTCAAATAATTTTTTTTTGACTAAATTGCCCTTATAACTGTGAAAATATACCCTCTTTACATTCATTAACGCGTGAATACGTATGAGGGTAATATATTTATAAAAAAAATTATTGAACCTACAATAAGTCAATAATAAATCAATTAAGGGTTAATATAGATTTTTTTCTGAATTTTTTGTTAATTTCAGCAAATTCGGTGAATTTTGACTAACGGGGGACTTAAATTGGTTATTAATTAATTTATTTATATTTATACTCAATATTTTGAGAATCGAACCGGGGATTGAACTGGTGAAGCTCTGGGTCACTGGTTCGAGATTATGCACTTTCTTATTTATCCCATATTAAAAAAGTACAAAACAAGTTTAAACTATTTACACTATAAATATGTGATAGTTTATTTGAATACTTATCCATAAAGCACTTCCCTATCAGAGTTTGACCGGGCTGATAGGCCTTCATCTTTTTATGGCCTTAACTCGGACTGAACCGAGAATCGGCCGGTCTGGTCCAAATTTGAAAACAATGTTTATACTATATAATAATTAAAAATAAATAAAATATTTTGATACTTTAATTTTAACATTTAATATACCCGCCAATCTAACTTTTCACCCCCTTCATTTTTCTTGTCACTATTTTATTTTATAAATATAATATTAATTTATTATTATATATATATTTATTAAATAATAAATATTTTATAAATATTTTGTTTCAAATGATACTTATAGAATAATGATATTAAATAGTGGATCTTACTATAATATTTTGATTATTCTTTCCCAAGCTTAAGTTTTTATTATATTTTTAAATGGTTGAATAATATAAGAATTTTTATGTTTTCGACATTAGAATTCGAGATAATTATACCACCTTCCTCTAAAATTTGATGTTGATCCAAATCGATTGTAGCGATCTCCATGGGGTTACGATCCTCGATCTCTCGCTGTCTACCCAAATAAAGGTATAGTCGTTGAGAGAAGAGGAGTATGTTTGTTAGCTAGGAGGTTTCTAAATAAAATCCTCCAACTTAAGGTCGGGATGATTATATTTGAAATCGAGGCATTAAATATGGTAGAAAGTAATAGTTTTATCTTGCCATAAATGTGGTGGAATGTGAGTATTTATAGGGCCATATATGCCCACCTCCTGGTCCACATGGCTTTATCTCAAATCATGAGTTATTAAGAGATATTCGGTTTAGATTTTGGGTCATCAGAGCGGGTTGCCGCCTGACCCAATGTAAAAGGTGCGGATCCTAGTGCTCTGGTGGTATTTTAGTATTATTGGAGAGTTATTTATGTTCCAAGAGGGTATGATATACCCCTATTAGGTATAATTACACATAGATCTTCATGGTTTGAAAAATTATATTTAGTACTCCTGACGCTTGTTTCAATCGGACAAATAGATCCTCCATTAGTCAAAATTCACCAAATTTGTTATTGTTAGCAACGAAATTAAATTAAAATCCATATTTACTCCAAATTACTTTATTACTAACTTATTATAGGTCAATTATTCTTTTTTCTTGATCAAATTACCTTCACATATATATATTAATACACACACAGACATGTTAATGTATCTAACGAGGCATATCTCATCTTTATAAGGGTACTTTGGTTAAAAAAAATTATTTAATTTGCAATAAGTTAGTAATAAATAAACGGAGGTAAATTATAAATTTGCATTCAAAGAAAAAGATTAATTTAAGAGTTAAATTAATCCAAAGGGCCAATTTATTTTAATAAGTAAAATAGAATTGGTCCATGAAAATAAATAATGGAGATTATTTAACTAAGGCCTCTTGGATAGGAAGTTCAAGGGATTTAATTAATGGGATTGATTAATCTTGGCAATAGACTCACTAATTAAGTAATTAGGACTATAAATTAATTAGATTAATTTAAACATAAAATTAATTGATAGAGATCAATTAATACAGAGCCTATTTTAATTGAGAATTAAATTCTAGTCCTAATTGGACTCAGAGCCCACGAGCCTATAAATAAGCTATAGGGGCCGAAAATACATAGTGATGTGTGAAATTTTCGGCCCCCTTTCTCTAGCACTTAGTGAATCTATTCCCAACTCAAATTTCTCTGCATAATTCCTAGATACCAAGATCTAGAGCTTTTCTAGGCTTTTATGATACTAGTATATCCAACAAGATGTTCTATTTTGGTGGTGTGGACTATGATAGAGCGAGACACGTGCATTCCTAACGTGAACAAGTCGAGGTGATCCTTTGGTGGAAGGAGTAGTCGGGGTGCAACTTAGGAAGAGGATTGTCCTCGAGGACATTCACATTATCTGCATTAATGGTATATTCACTCAACGGTTCAATTGACGTACTTATGTATGAGATCCACATCATAATAACAACAAGATACACGATATGATTGTTCTATCTAATGTTTTTACATTTTAAATTTTCTTTGTACTAACCATCTCTGGGTCTGAAACTTTTATCTATAAATCAAAAAAGTCTTGTGCAATATTTTGAGAAAAGTAATTATAAAGGCTAAAACTTTCTAATTATATTTGATATCAAAATGACACACATAAGTTTTCAAAAACTAGTAAACAAGATTTGATAACTATTTAAGATTCTATCATATATAGAGAAGGATTTCCCATTGTGCAACATTTTTTGTTAGGATAATGTCCGGCATGCCAACTAAACTAAGGGATGCTAGTTATGTAGCACGTTTTAATACGCTGCTGCATAACATTCTTATTTGTATCATAAGTTTTTTTTCAATAGTATTTGTGCTTATGAATATATCTGTACAATAAAATGAAGTCCCTAGACCATACATGATTATAGCACATGGCCATGGTGATCATCAAATATACGTCCAAGGCCTTGGCTTTAAATGTTCCAAACAAAAGATCAACGAGATGGGGATTTCAATGATCCCGTAGAGGCTTGCTCACACATCACACGTCTTTTTGAAAGGAACTTCTCATTTCATGGATGTTGGTATGATGACACTAATGTGTGTGTGAGGGTGCTTGTTGCGAACAAGTCCACTGAACGGCTCCACAGAAAATTCTTTCTTGGAATGACAACGTCTAATTAAGAATTTCCTAATGCAATAGTGCAAGATTAGTCCTTAGACTTGAGGTACCATTGTGGTCTTATATTAGGCCTATTGTGCTTTGATTTATCTTCTAGTCATCGAGGTGATCATAAGGGGATATTTTAAGTACAAGCCCATTGGGTATGTGGTCAACCAGTAGCACTTCAAGAATTTATCAACCTACCTTAATGAGTAGGAGATCTCATATGCTCTTCACTATTTCTTGATTCACAAGTCCTTGGTCAAAGTAACACGACAATTAGGTGTAGGGTTTCTTAGGTTGACCGTGTTAATCAAGAAAGGAAGGAATCGATGCATAATTGTCAAGTCAACAAAGTTTCGACTCGTTATCCATGCCTTGACTCAAGAGGAAAAAAAGTAAAATTAATTGATATGATGAATTAAATTGATAATTAATTTTTGTGAGAAATAAAATTAATTAATGGAATTTGGAATTCTCTTAAGAGAATTAAATTAGATTTAATTTTTTCATTGACCAATTCATAGATAAATTCTTGTAGGACAGTTGGCAAGCGAATGAGGGCTACATTGAACAATTTCGGGATATATTGGCTTTGTATGAGATGGCGTCGGGCCAAGTGATGAACTTCTCAAAATATATCTCCCTTAAATATCATATTTAAAATAAATCTTATTTTTTTATATATATATGTAAATATATACATAATCCAATTTCTGTAGAATATACATACTTAGTCTCATCGTCACAACAAACACAATTAATTTCTCGTTCACAAGATTATATATAAAAATATATATATATATACATATATCAAACACCACAAAATGAAACTATTATAATTAGTTCACACTTCTATTTTTACTGACGGGTGAGCAGAAAATTACATACTGGCCCGACTTGATTGAAACGCAAGGATTGGACCTAGCCCTCAGTGGATAGAAACCGCAAATTCTACTCCTGAAAAATATAAGCAGAGGAAGAAACATGCAACCCAGTAAGTATGTAACCGGCACCACCTATACATGTAAATCAAATATAGTCCAGACAAGACAAAATGAGCAACATATGTAGAATATAATCAATTTAATACCAATACGATTAACTTTATTTCATAATGCAGTCAACTCATAATAAGTGTAACGCCCCAAAGATTATAATTTATAATTGGGAGATTAATTAGTAAATTTTATGAAACTTAGTTAATTGGTAAATAAATTACGGGCCATAATTAGAATATAATAAAACTTGAACGGATTAAATTGGAGCTCGTTATAATATTTTGGGGCAACTTATATTTATTAAGATAATTTAGGAAGGATGTAATGGGTATTTTGAGAAAAGCTTAATTAAAAAAAATATTATATATATATATATATATATATATATATAAAGTGAAGAGAGAGAGAGAATGAGTGGCCACGCCTCAACTCTCTCTCTCTCCTCTCTTTATTGCACACACACACCCATACACAATTCACACACAAACAATTTTGGAAATTTGAAATTCTCTCGACGAAAAGGAAAGCAAAAACAGAGGTAAGAATTTATATTTTAAAAATTATAATAATTTATATAATAATATTATTTAATTAGTCCGTTTATTAAATATTATTTATATTAAGCGGTGTACTATTTAATCGGAATATTTTACGAGTTTGGCTATTTAAAATAATGTCGAATTAAATATCAAATCGGATATAAAAATGATATCGTTGGTTAATTAGATTATTAAATTTATTAGATTTGAATATTGCTATAGCCAATTTATATAATTTCATCGGAATTGTTAACCAAATACGCAATTATATGTATTATTATTCAATTAAAGTATATAATAGCGAGAAATTGATAGAAAATTCATAGAAATATTTCGAAAATTATATTTAATAAATGATATGTTAATAAAGAGGAAAAAGGAAGATTTGTACTTCGATAGAAGTGGAATATTAAAGAATTATTAGAAATTGTATGAATAATATTTAATGTTATATTTAAAAGAAATTACGATATTTTCGATATATTAATTGTGTGGTATAACTCATTATAGGTTACGGGGGTAAAGTGAAAAGACCGAACCACTACCTATTGAATAGATAAAAGCATTGTAAGGTCGAGGTAAGTAGATAATTGGTATTATCTATATATGTCATCTTTATTTGTGGTATTACTATTATATGACTTTGTGGTTCATGCTGATATTGATTTATCTGAAAATATAAATGAGTGGTAAATAATGTAATTTGATTGACGATAATGTGTACATGGAATGAGAAAGTATGTTGAAATATTATGTTGTTGTTTGATGTGTTGTGAGTGTCTGAGAATGAGAATGTATTGATATATTGTTTTACATTACTAGTTGCTTACAAGAATGGTGATATGTGGAAATGAGGGAGTAGTGGAAATTGAATATAATTGTGGTGTGAATACCCCTTGATGTGTTGAAAGCCTATAAGGTGAAAATACGATATGAAAGTGCTATGTGCGAAAAGAAAGTGCTATGTGAGAAAAGAAAATGCTATTTGCGAAATGAAACAGCTATTTTCGAAAAGAAAATGCTATATGCGAAATGAGATTGATGAGCCGGCTGTCAAGGGGGTTCACTTAAATTTATATAACAGTGAGATTGAGCTGGCGGGAAAAACATATATCACCTTCTGGTAAGCAAACTAGGAAAAATGGAGTTTGATTGATTGTCTTGTTATGAGATAGTCATGTGGTATAATAAAGCTGATTATGTTGGAATTAAATTGACTGTATTCCATGCATGTTGCCTACTTATCTTATTTGGACTGTGTTTCATATACATATATAGATAGGGCTGGTTATTTACTTACTGAATGACAGGCTCATTCCCCTGCTGACATTTTCTTTCAGGAATAGACTTTGAGGTGTCTGACTGTTGAAAAATAGGTCTACGCGTTATACTCAGGTAGGTCGGGCCAGTGTGACTCCCCAAAAATTATAATATATAATTGGGGGATTAATTGGTAAATCTTTATGAAATTTAGTTAATTGGTAAATTTTTATGAAGCTTAGTTAATTGGTAAATAAATTATGGGCTATAATTAGAATATAATAAAATTTGAACGGATTAAATTGGAATTCGTTATAATATTTGAAAGCAAATTATATTAATTAAGAAAATTAGGAAGGACGTAAAAGTAATTATTTAAAAATATTTATTAAATAAAAAAATAAAAGAAAATGAGATGGTGGGCGTGTCATGTGCTGCCACCGCCTGACCAACCACGAAATATATATATGTGTTTGTCCAATCACATAAGACAATTACTCAATCTTAAAAATTGCAATTTTCATTTTCTGTTTCGGTAGTTCGCAGCGCAGGTAAGGCTTCTATTGTAATTTTTATTAATTTATATAATTATATTATTTAATTAGTTCATTTATTAAATGTTGTTTATACTAAGTGATGTACTATTTAATCGAAGTATTTTATGAGTCTGACTATTTAAAATACTGTCGAATTAAATATCGAATTAGATATAAAAATGATATCATTGGTCAATTAGATTATGAAATTTATTAGATTTGAATGTTGCTATAGCCGATTTATACAATTTCATCAGAATTATTAACCAAATACGCAATTCTACGTATTCTTATTTAATTAAATTGTATAGTAGCGGGAAATTGATAGAAAATTCATACATATATTCCGAAAATTATATTTAACAAATGGTATGCTAATAAAGAAGATAAACGAAGATTTGTACTTCGATAGAAGTGGAATATTAAAGAATTATTAGAAATTATACGAATAATATTTAATATTATATAAAAAAATTACGATATTCTCAATATATTAATTGTATGTGGTATAACTCATTATAGGACACGGGGTGAGGTGAAAGGACTGACAATTAGCGATTGAGTAGAAAGAAACGTTGTAAGGTTGAGGTAAGTAAATAATTAGTATTATCTATATATGTCCCCTTTATTTGTGCTATTACTGTTATATAAATTTGTGGTTCATGCTGCCATTGATTTGTCTGAAAGTATATGAGTGATGAATGATCTGATTTGATTGATGGTATTGTGTATGTGGAATGAGGAAATACGTTGGAATAATATGATTGTTGTTTGATGTATTGTGGATATTTGAAACTGAGAATATGTTGATATTGTTTTACATTACTAGTTGCTTACAAGAATGGTGATATGTGAAAATGAGGGAGTGGTGGAAATTGAATATAATTGTGGTGTGAAACCCCTTGATGTTTTGAAAGGCTATGTGCGAAAAGAAAGTGCTATGTGCGAAAAGAAAATGCTATGTGCGAAATGAAACAGTTATGTGCGAAAAGAAAATGCTATGTGCGAAATGAGATTGATGAGCCAGCTGTCAAGGGGGTTCATTTAAATTTATATAACGGTGAGATTGAGTTGGCGGGAAAAACACAATATCACCTTCTGGTAAGCAAACTAGGAAAAATGGAGTTTGATTGATTGTCTTGTTATGAGATAGTCATGTGGTATAATAAAGCTGATTATGTTGAAATTAAATTGACTGTATTCCATGCATGCTGCCTACTTATCTTATTTGGGTTGTGTTTGATATACATATATAGATAGGGCTGGTTATTTACTTATTGAGTGGCAGGCTCATCCCCCTGCTGACATTTTCTTTCAGAAATAGACTTTGAGGTGTCTGACTGTTGAAAAATAGGTCCATGCGCTATACTCAGACAGGTCGGGCCAGTATGCAGTTTTCTCCTTTTTGGCAGTTAGAGTACAAATCATATTTTGTTTGTACATAGAGAATATAAGCGTACGGATTACTTGTGACGAATCTCCTTGTGGTGTATGATATGTATATATATATATAATGTTGTGGGTTGATAATACCTCCTATGATGTGTTGGGATTACGTATGCAAATTAATAGATGGTTATGTGCAAATGTATATATATGAACACAGGGATTACTATAAGTATGACGTTTAAGATAGATATAGGCTTTATAGCGAAGGGGTTGCTACATTAGGTGGTATTAGAGCAGGGATTAGATTCCCTAGGGATAGTAGATGAAATATAATATTATACGTAAGATGTATATACTAGAAACTTACTCACATGTGTGCATTTCATATAGGATGGAAGAGTCAAGGGAAAATGCTGCTGGCCCAACTAAGTCATTAGAGTGTGTGCAGGGTCATGATTCAGGATAAGAACATCAGGGGTTAGAATCCCAAAATAGAAATGCCCCACAACAAAAAATAAACCCTTTTATGCAACAGTTTATGGAAATGATGCAGAGGATGGCTCCACCGCCACAATCATAACCACATGATGCACTTATTGATAAAAATTATGAAATAGTGAGGAGACAGGGGGCGAAGGTATTTGCCGGTACAACTGACCCTGCCGAAGCAGAGGAATGGCTGAGGAACACGGAAAGGGTGTTGGACAGAATCGAGTGTACTTCCAGCAAAAGTTGAGGTATGCAGTGTCCTTACTGGAGAAAGATGCCTTAGATTAGTGGGAAACAGTCCCAGGGAGCAGGAACCGACCAACCACTTTGATGTGGAATGACTTTTTGAAAGAATTTGCTGACAAATATACTCCACCAGTCTACAGAAACAGTAAAAAAGTTGAATTCCTGGAATTAAAGCAGAATGAGTTATCTGTTGCTAAATATGAACTGCAATTTGTGAGATTGTCAAAATATGCCCCAGAAGAAGTGAGCAACGATGAATTGAGAAGAGACAGATTTGAAAGGGGGTTGAGACTTGAGATTCGGGAGAAAATAGCAATCAAACCTCCGAGTTATGGTGCTCTGCTGGAAGCGGCATTGAGGGTAGAAGAGACATCCATTGAAAGGAGTTCTACTGAAGCTAAACGAAAAAAAATGACAGATAACCTAAATCCTATACCAGGACAAAGTGGTGCAGATTCCTTTAGGGGTTCTGGTTCGTAGAGAGGTTGGTTTAGAGGCCAAGGAGTGGGTGAGACTAGTAGGTCCCCTTCAGTGTTTTCGAGTAGAGGCGGCCCTACTTCGGTTGGATTTGGAGGGAGACAAGGTCCAACCAGATCGTTCAGTGGGGGGTCTATTCCTTCTTGTGCTAAGTGCGGTAGGAGACACATTGGTGAATGTTGGGGAACCCGATCAGCTATATGTTATCGTTGCCGTCAACCGGGATATATTGTCAGGAACTGTCCTATATGGAGGGATAATTCCAGAGAAACTCAGACTTCAAAGTTTAGCAATGTGGGGGAAAACTCACAATGGGCAGGTACGAGCAGAGGACGAGGTAGAGGTGGTCGAGGTAGAGGAGTTGAGAATGAAAATTAAGAAATAAAGAAATACCTATGGTGAAGGTCAAATGGAGCCATCACTCTCCAAGAGAAGCCACTTGGGAAGTTGAGGAGAACATGAGAGAGAAATACACATATTTATTCCCTGAGCCGGTAAGTTAGTTGAATTTCGAGGACGAAATTTTTATTAGGAGGGGAGAATTGTGACGCCCCAAAAATTATAATATATAATTGGGGGATTAATTGGTAAATCTTTATGAAATTTAGTTAATTGGTAAATTTTTATGAAGCTTAGTTAATTGGTAAATAAATTATGGGCTATAATTAGAATATAATAAAATTTGAGCGGATTAAATTAGAGTTCGTTATAATATTTGAAAGCAAATTATATTAATTAAGAAAATTAGGAAGGACGTAAAAGTAATTATTTAAAAATATTTATTAAATAAAAAAAATAAAAGAAAATGAGATGGTGGGCGTGGCATGTGCTGCCACCGCCTCACCAACCACTAAATATATATATGTGTTTGTCCAATCACATAAGACAATTACTCAATCTTAAAAATTGCAATTTTCATTTTCTGTTTCGGTAGTTCGCAGCGCAGGTAAGGCTTCTATTGTAATTTTTATTAATTTATATAATTATATTATTCAATTAGTTCATTTATTAAATGTTGTTTATACTAAGTGATGTACTATTTAATCGAAGTATTTTATGAGTCTGACTATTTAAAATACTGTCGAATTAAATATCGAATTAGATATAAAAATGATATCATTGGTCAATTAGATTATTAAATTTATTAGATTTGAATGTTGCTATAGCTGATTTATACAATTCCATCGGAATTTAACCAAATACGCAATTCTACGTATTGTGATTTAATTTAATTGTATAGTAGCGGAAAATTGATAGAAAATTCATAGAAATATTCCGAAAATTATATTTAACAAATGGTATGTTAATAAAGAAGAAAAACGAAGATTTGTACTTCGATAGAAGTGGAATATTAAAGAATTATTGAAAATTGTACGAATAATATTTAATATTATATAAAAGAAATTACGATATTCTCGATATATTAATTGTATGTGGTATAACTCATTATAGGATACGGGGGTGAGGTGAAAGGACTGACAATTAGCGATTGAGTAGAAAGAAACGTTGTAAGGTTGAGGTAAGTAAATAATTAGTATTATCTATATATGTCCCCTTTATTTGTGCTATTACTGTTATATAAATTTGTGGTTCATGCTGCCATTGATTTGTCTGAAAGTATATGAGTGATGAATGATCTGATTTGATTGACGGTATTGTGTATGTGGCATGAGGAAATACGTTAGAATATTATGATTGTTGTTTGATGTATTGTGGATATTTGAAACTGAGAATATGTTAATATTGTTTTACATTACTAGTTGCTTACAAGAATGGTGATATGTGGAAATGAGGGAGTGGTGGAAATTGAATATAATTGTGGTGTGAATACCCCTTGATGTTTTGAAAGGCTATGTGCGAAAAGAAAGTGCTATGTGCGAAAAGAAAGTGCTATGTGCAAAAAGAAAATGCTATGTGCGAAATGAAACAGCTATGTGCGAAAAGAAAATGCTATGTGCGAAATGAGATTGATGAGCCGGCTGTCAAGGGGGTTCACTTAAATTTATATAACGGTGAGATTGAGTTGGCGGGAAAAACACAATATCACCTTCTAGTAAGCAAACTAGGAAAAATGGAGTTTGATTGATTGTCTTGTTATGAGATAGTCATGTGGTGTAATAAAGCTGATTATGTTGAAATTAAATTGACTGTATTCCATGCATGTTGCCTACTTATCTTATTTGGGCTGTGTTTGATATACATATATAGATAGGGCTGGTTATTTACTTATTGAGTGGCAGGCTCATTCCCCTGCTGACGTTTTCTTTCAGGAATAGACTTTGAGGTGTCTGACTGTTGAAAAATAGGTCCACGCGCTATACTCAGGCAGGTCGGGCCAGTATGCAGTTTTCTCCTCTTTGTCAGTTAGAGTACAAACCATATTTTGTTTGTACATAGAGAATATAAGCGTACGGATTACTTGTGACGAATCTCCTTGTGGTGTATGATATGTATATATATATATATATATAATGTTGTGGGTTGATAATACCTCCTATGATGCGTTGGGATTACGTATGCAAATTAATTAGATGGTTATGTGCAAATGTATATATATGAACACAGGGATTACTATAAGTATGACATTTAAGTAGATATAGGCTTTGTAGCGAAGGGGGTGCTACAGCCAGTATGCAGTTTTCTCCTCTTTGTCAGTTAGAGTACAAATCACATTTTGTCCGTACAGAGAGAATATAAGTATACGGATTACCTGTGACGAATCAATTTGTGACGTGTGATATGTATATATATAATATTGTGGGTTGATAATAACTACTATGACGTGTTGGGATTACGTATGCATATTAATTGGATGGTTATGTGCAAACGTATATGTATGAACACAGGGATTACTATAAGTATGACGTTTATGGTACATATAGCCCTTGTAGCAAAGGGGGTGCTACAATAAGACAATCAAATTAAACTCCTCTTTTTCTACTCTGCTTACCAGAAAGGTGATATAGTATTTCTCTCTACCAACTCAACCTCACTATTCATCACATAATATTTAAATGAATCCCCTTGACATACTGCCCAAACTCATCAATCTCATATCGCGTCATAGCTCTTTCATTTCACATTATAGCTCTTTTCATTTTGCATCATAGTTATTTCATTTCATTTTGCCACATATTAAATTCAATAATATCAAGGGGTATTCATGTCACAATTATATTTAGTTTCCATCATTCCCTTATTTTCACATATGACCGTTCTTGTAAGTAACTGGTAATGCAAAACCTCATATCAATACATTTTTACAAGCACCAACATCACATCATTCAACATATGGAGTATTTTATTGCATCTTTCCTCATTTCATTTTCACAGCATAATCATTCAAATTAAATCATCAATACTCATTCAATTCAAAACCTATCAGTTCCAACACGAATGATAGACTTATACAAAAGTAATGTCACAAGAAAAAGGAACATATATAGATAATAGTAATTATTTACTTACCTCGATCATATAATGATATAATTAGTAGGTAGGGGGTTGTTTAGTCCTCTACTTTGTCTCAGTGTCCTGTAATAAGTTATAAATACATATATAAATATATTGATAATATCGTAATTTCTAAATAGAATATTAAATATTTTTCATACAGTATCTTTTAATATTTTATTTCTATCAATATTCAAATCTTCATTCCGTTTCTTCTAAATAACTAGACAATCTAAACTTTCTAAAAATATGTATAGTTTATCAATTAACTCATAAGAACTTTGTTCATTAAATCCCGCATCTTCTTATAGCTTTCGTTTTTGTTATAACATCTTTGGATTGAATTATCTAAAAAATCTCATATTCCGCATTAATAAGCACAATATTTTTTAAATAAATAACTTCATAATGTTTCTCAAATATAAATTTCTAACATATCTATTCATTTTTCATCTATTCCTCACTATTATAGCAACTAATTATACACATACCCATAGAATTAAATATCTGATTAGTCAATCTGGTTAAATTGAATAAATCAATTATAGGAATGATTAACTAAGTAATTTGATTAATCAACTAGTAGGCGTTAGAGATTATGGTGATCAACAATTGATCAACAGAAGAAGACAAGAGAACTCGTTTTGAAAAGAACGAGAGCAAGAGAGCAAATAGAGAAAGAGATCAAGAGAGGATAAGTTTGTATGTTAAATTTGCAGCGATAACTCTCTAGTTATAGATCTGATTTGAAGGCAAAGTTTAAATTGTCTTCTCTTCTTGCAAAGAGGAAACCAAGTTTGATTCTCCTTCTTGCAAAGAGGAAGACAAATTTGATTTTTATTTTTGCAAAAGAAAAATACCATTTTATCATATTATGAAGAGAAATAACAATTTTGCTTATTTATCTAATGAAAAGAAATACAACTTGTCTTCTTCATTTTATGAAGAGAAGTTCGACTTTGTTTTTTTATTCTTAAGAAGACAAGTTTAACTTGCTTCTTCATCTCATGAAGAGAAGTTCGACTTTTCTTCTTCTTCTCAAGAAGACAAGTTCAACTTTGCTTCTTCATCTCAAGATAAGAAGTTCAACTTTGCTTCTTCTTCAAGAGGATAAGTTTAACTTTATTTCTTCATCTTTCAATTATTAATCAAATTCATTATTCCCAAAAAACTTATCATGGATTTGTGTGTGACCCTTTAGGTTCACTACTCAGCTAGACTTGAATTTGTATTGTATACAATTTAATTGACAAATTAATTATATATTATTATAATTTATAGTCACCCTCAGAAACTCCTTAACTGGGGTTCCCATCATCATGGGTGGCCACCTAGCAGTGACCTATGATACTAGAGAATAGGTGAATTATTGCATGAACCTGTGAGCTACGCGGCCACGCAAATACAAATATTTCTGCCACCAACCTCCTAATCAAAGTCTAGTGCATGTAATAAGTTACCAGTTCTCATTATCGACTTTGATATCTATGTATCAACTCTCCAAGTTATGCTTCCAGTCTTATCAACATAGGAAAACTCTTTTCCTATTTAATAATCGCCATGGTCATAGGCTCAAGGAACGTATACTGTGGAGAACATAGGAGGTTCATTATCCTCTCATAGTAAACAACAAATCCTATCTTGAAATTCACCAACCTTCATGAATACTTTAACTATACTTGAAACATGACCGTACATTAATCCAAGATAATAGCTAAAACTACATTAGGCATGATCGAGTCATATCCGTCCTATGCATAAGATTACTGTGGAACTGCAAGTCTAAGGACTAGTTAGTGCACTAATGTAGCCTGGGAGTTCTAATCATATGGATCATGCCACAAAGGGCTTCCATATGATAACCCTTGCGAGTTGGTTTAGTAAACTTGACTACTCTTTATCAAGTACCTATTAAAGTGAGCAAACATCACATGTTTCTGTCTGTGAAACTTGACAATCATATTATGAATACATCAGTTAGTACGAGTCTCTAAAGAATGAGAGATACCCCATCTTGACTGATGCATTGACCTGAGACATTTTAAACCATTGAGGTCGGTCACACGATTACCATCATATGCGCGAGCCACCCCGTAGTATAATAATCTAAGGGCTTCAACCAATTATACATATAATATTTAAAGCATATGATGAATATGGCCAAAGAACATTCTAAATTAACATTTTATTAGAAAAATCGTTTAGAATAGTTTACAATGAGCCAAGCAATTCCCTTGACGGACACCTATTCTGACACCAAATGTGTGTGTGTGTGTGAATTAATTGTGTGTGTTTGTCAATTAAAAAGGTAGGTGCTGCCGCACGTTGCCGTACCCATCTTTATTCCCCTTTTTTATTTTTTATTTTTTTTAATTTTTTTAAAATACCAACTACGTCCTTAATTTTTTAATTAATATAATTTACCCCAATATATTTTATAAAGCCCCAATTTACTCCATTTAAGTTTTAACGTAATTTTATTTGAATTTAAATATTTATCAATTAATCCCATAATTATATAACTAGATTTCCACCTTATTCTAATTTGGTACAATTCAAGGTGGAATTCTACACAAAAATATACAGTTATTAAGAAATTTAGAAGTTAGAGTTGAGATTTACTAGTACAGATTCAAAGAGAGGTGGACATCCAAGGTGTGAATACCTTTAGAGGAGCAACACTTGGGGCTCTGCAAATTTGAGACAACTGTGATTGCAGATAGATAACGCTTGAAATCATTTCATCACCATCTACATCAAATGGAGTGTGAAAGGTATACATACGATTTAAACATTTCGCACTTATTTTATGTCTCACACATGATTTCATTAATCGATTGGGCATAGGTTTTCTGTATAAGTCGTTTTGGATGTATTAATTATGAATAAAATTTTAAACTCCGCTGGGCCTCCTGGCCCGTATTGAACCCAATAGTTTCTCCTTACCCTCATAGTTTCCCAGTGTTGCTATTGGCGTAACAACCGGTAGACCATAGGTTGACCCAACCCAATCCTCTCGTACTCGGTTGGCTCTCGCAATTCTTCTTTTAACACCGATGTTAGATAAGAACAAAACTATCTCACAATGTTCTAATCCTAACTCACGTACCACTTAAACCAGCGACAACCAAACCTTTGGGAGTTTCTTAAACCCTAGGATGTGATGGGTCAACATTGAGGGGATCCCTCATTCACTGATTGGCGATAAGAGCTTAAAGCCTAAAAGCAATCACGAAAGCCAGACGGACCCTATTAAAGATGGGAGTCGACAAACATGGAAAAAGGGCTTTTGAGGGGTAGATAGAAATGATATGATAGATGACACCTAATCATAGTTGTTAATCGAACAAAATATGAAGAATTCACCAGCTAACCTATGCGAGGAAGGGGGTAAAAATATTTAGGGCATACTTTATTAACATCTTCAAAATCCACACACATACGCCATTTGTTACCTAACTTGAGGACTCGCACGACATTTGATAACCACTTGGAAAATTGAAATCTCTGGATGTGCCCCACACTTAGGAGCTTACTTACCTCTTCTTAAATGACCTTATCCTTTTGAAAACCAAAATGTCTTTTCTTCTGCTTCATAGGAGGGAATGCTGGGTCTAACTTCAAACTATGCACTGCAATACTGGGATCAATTCCAACCAAGTCACAAGATGACCATGCAAAAATGTCCATGTTTTCTTATAAGAACTTGGTTAGTTTCTCTGTTAGCTCAGGTCTGAGTTGGAAGCCGATCATGTTAATTTTGTCTGGTTTTCCTAGAACCAGCTAGATATTCACAAGCTCCTATGCAGGCTGCACACGTGCAAGAACCTCATTTCCCTGGTTGTTATATTGTCCAGGTCTTTTACCTTTTTCCAGGATGGGCTGAGGGAGATTTATTTTCATATCTTTCATGTTGCCTTATTTTACAATTTCAACGTAGCATTTCCTTGTTGTGTAATTATTACCTATTACTTCTCCTACTCCGGCTCTAGCGAGGAACTTTAGTTTCATGTGGTGGGTGGATACCACTGCTTAAAAGGCATACAAAGCAAGATGTCCTAGGATGATGTTGTAGGCTGAAGGCATGTCTACAATAAGGAAGTGAATCATCTTAGTTTTCCTGTTAGGTTTTGCCCCTGGGATATGGGGAGCAAGATCTGTCCCAGAGGCTATACCACCTCTCTTGCAAAATCATATAAAGATGTGTCCACGGGCTCTAGCGGGGTATCACCATGCTCTATCTACCGATAGACCTCATAAAAAAGGATATTTGTTTAGTTTCTAGAATCAACAAAAATATGTTGAACAATATAGTTAGCTAAAGAAACAGAAATAACAAGAGCATCATTATGAGGTAAATGAATTCCCTGTGTGTCAGTAGGTCCAAGTGGATCGCAGGATCCCCTACTAGTATATTGCAATTAATTTCCATGACTGCTTTGGCAGCACGAGTATGCACACGTCTGGCACTCTTGGAGTCTCTTGCTATCATGTGGATCTCACCTTTGGTTGGGGTGTTTTTCGAGATCTACTCCTCAATAGGAGCCTTCTCCCTTTCGTGCTCCCTCCTAAGGCAATCTGCAGCCATCTCCTCGCTTCTGCAGGAGCCTCAATGGCAAAGATGCTCCTCTCTTTGATCGAGTCTTAGGTCTTTGTTGACATAATCTTTAATATAGCTAGCTTAGATCAACCGCTCTATCTCTTGCCATAGTTGGCGACACTTGTTGGTATCGAGTCCATACTCCCGTTGCTACCGGCAAAAATATTTATATTTAGGAAGCTGGGTTCCCCCCTCGAAACCATTAGGCCACTACAGTGCAGGGAACTGATCTATAGCCATGAGCATCCGTGTTGGGCTGGTTATGAGAGGGGTGAATGATCGTTCTTGGGATCGAGGGGATTAAAATCGTCCTCTAAATTCCCCTTGCTCTTGCGGGTGGAGGGTCTTTCATTGTCCCTCCTTATGTCTGGTTGATTATCCTTCTTTGTTAGTTGGACATCTTCTAATTTATACATGTCTATCCACGCTAGTAGGCAGCAGAAGTAAAAAATAGGTTGCTTTACTAGAGATACGAAGAGAGATCCCCCGCAAAGTCCTTGTGTGATACAAGTGTGTGGCTGGGGTTTCCAAGATGGCCTTGTTGAAGCGCTTATTATACAATCTCAATGTCTCATTTTCTGCTTGGTTCACTCCAGAGAGACTGATGGCCGATTTTTGGCACTTGTTGTTACTAGCAAACTGGTATAGGAAAAAGGCATTAAATTTTACAAAAGATCTTATTGATCTAGTTGGAAGCTGGTCGAACCATAGCTGAGTAGAATTGGTTAGTGTAGTAAGAAATACACAACATTTGCTACCATCAGTATACCTTTGTAGCAGTGCTGCATTTTCAAATTTATGGATGTGCTCAGCAGGGTCGGTGGTGCCATTATAAGTGGGCAGGGTTGAGGGCACCCTAAAATGAGAAGGAAGCTTCTTTGCCATGATGGTAGCACTGAATGGAATGCAACACTCCAAAGTGTACCTTTCCTCCTGACCCTTTAGCGAAATCCCATCATTATTGTCATGAAAGAGTGGTAGCTCTCAGGAGGTCCCAGGAGAACCACTTCCTTACTGGTATGCTCGGCAGGTAGCGGTTTGTCCTACTGGAGACCAACAGGGCCTTGCTCGTTGATTCCTTACTAACTACGTGTTCCACTCTTCTCCTGCTGGGAAGATTGTCCTACTCATTAGCTTGGGAGCCTCAGAGAGGTACATTGACAGTCTCCACTATGAACTGCTGGAGCTGATCACCTAACAACAGGTTGATGACAACAAGTATAGCCACCGGGTTGAAAGTTGGATCAGGGTCATTGAGTCCCCCTACGACCTACTCTGGAGGTGGAATAGTGGAACCCACTACAACAGGTAGAGAAGTGTTTCCATCAAAAGATCCGTTTTCACCTCCGTTGTTAGAATTTTCCATTTCTCACATCTAAGCTCAAGTGTTTCCCATAGACGATGCCAATTATGTGTACCGAATTTCAACCGCACCCTAAAGATAAAGGATCTTCGTATAAAACCCTAAGATTAACAGGGGCTAACCTACAGAAAATAGAGGTTAATATTCTAATCTTAAGTTAGTAAGAGTTTACTGATGAAAATAAACGAAAAACTTGAATCAATGTAAGAATAAGGGTTGAAAATGGTGTTAGAATCTCTACATATGGGTCTTCGTGGAGCATAATTCGGAAAGTAGTTAGGGGTACCTACATGAGTTAGCTAAATAATAGAAAAAGTATCTTAGGAGTTTGACTTATTTTGAAGGAGTTATGACCTTTTGACTTAGTCTTGCCCAGTCTGTTTGAGTATTCCGAGATTTAATTATTTGTTGGTTACCAGCAAGGTTGCCACCGGATGGCTAGGAGCCAGTTGGAGGTATTTTAGAGTAATGCATCTCAATGTGTTGGTAAGATGTATGACGTGTCGACCTAGCTATTTGATGATGTGACGAACTGGTAATGAGTTTGCTCCTGGATTTGCCAGTTTAGTACAGATGAAAGAAAAGGCTTTATGGGCCCTTTTACATGCTCATGGGCGAATCGATTTGGTACCAATAGGGCTGGATTGTAAGATTTGGGCCGGTACAAGTAATATAGAGGGGGTATCATCACTTTTAATTATACAAAAATAAAAACAAGAATTTTTTAAACTGAATAGTAATTGATCTCATTTTAGACATATATAATGCAATACCACTGAAAACAAGTAAATTATTCAACCATCATTATTATTATAATCTTTAGATTAATTCTTAGGGATCACCAAATTTTAACATAAGTTTATAAGTCTGATGTGCACGCCTAAGGATGACAAAACCAAGAAGGTGAGAGGGATTGGGTGTGACGCCCCAAATATTAGAATACATAATTGTAGGATTAATTGGTAAATTTTCATGAAATTTAGTTAATTAGCCACTAAATTATGGGTCATAATTGGAATATAATAACACTTGAATGAATTAAATTGGAGTTTGTTATAATATTTTGGGACAATTTCTATTAATTAAGAAAATTAAGAAGGACGTAAATGGTATTTTGAGAAAAGTTTAATTAAATAAATAATATAATAATAATAATAATATAATAATAATATTAATAATATATAAAATATATATTACTAATAATATATATGTGTAAGTAACATATGTATATATATATATATATAATAGCCAAAAAGAAAAGAAAAAAAAAAAAGAAGAAAGGAAGGAAAAGGTTTGGGGGTGGGCCCTCACCCACCGCCCCACCCCCTACATATATATATGTGAGCCAATTATCACAATCTCACATTTATAAATTTGCAATTTCCTTCTCTGTTCGGCAATTCGCAGCAGGAGGTAAGTTTTATTTTAATTTTTATTAATTTATATAATTATATTATTTATTTAGTTCATTTATTAAATATTGATTATATTGAGCGGTGTACTATTTAATCGAAATGTTTTACGAGTTTGGCTATTTAAAATAATATCGAATTAAATATTAAATTTAATATAAAAATGAAATCGTTGGTTAATTAGATTATTAAATTCATTAGATTTGAATATTGTTATAGCCAATTTAGACAATTCCATCGGAATTGTTAACCAAATACGCAATTATATGTATTATTATTCAATTAAAGAATATAATAGCGAGAAATTGATAGAAAATTCATAGAAATATTCTGAAAATTATATTTAATAAATGGTATGTTAATAAAGAGAAAAAAAAAAGATTTATATTCGATAGAAATGAAATATTAAAGAATTATTAAAAATTGTACAAATGATATTCAATCTTATATTTAAAAGAAATTATGATATTCTCGATATATTAATTGTATGTGGTATAACTCATTATAGGATACGGGGGTGAGATGAAAGAACTGACAGTTAGCGATTGAGTAGAAAGAAACGTTGTGAGGTTGAGGTAAGTAAATAATTAGTATTATCTATATATGTATCTTTAATTGTGATTTTATTGTTATCTGAATTTGTGGTTCATGCTGATATGGATTTATATGAAAGTATATGAGTAATGGATGATTTGATTTGATTGATGGTATTGTGTACGTGGAATGAGAAAATACGTTAAAATATTATGTTTGTTGTTTGATGTGTTGTGGATATCTAAATGAGAATATATGGAAATACGGTTTTACGTTACTAGTTGCTTACAAGAATGGTGATATGTGAAAATGAGGGAGTGGTGGAAATTGAATATATATTGTGGCGTGAATACCCCTTGACGTATTGAAAAGCCTATAAGGCGAAATGAAATGAAAAGAGCTTTGATGCGATATGAAAAAGATGTAATGTGAAAAGAGCTATGATGCGAATTGAAAGAGCTATGATGCGAAATGAGATTGTATACATGTGATGTGTCTGAGTGTTGAAGAATAGGTCTACGCCCTATACCCAGGCAGGTCGGGCCAGTATGCTGTTTTCTCCTCTTGTCAGCTAGAGTACAAATCTTATTTTGTTTGTATAAAGAGAACATAGGCGTAGCGATCAACTGTGGTGGATCACCTGTTGTGTTTGATTTGTATACATGTGATGTTGTGGGTTGACTATGTCGTTATGATGTTGTGACTACGTATGCATATTGATAGATGATTATGTGCATTTATATATATAAACACAGGGATTATTATAAGTATGACGTTTAGGGTAGATATAGCCCTTGTAGCGAAGGGGGTGCTACATTAGGTGGTATCAGTGCAGGGATTAGATTTTCTTGGGATAGTAGATGAAATGTTATTTTATACGTAAGGTGTATATGTTAGGAATCTACTCACATGTGTGTATTTTATATAGGATGGAA
The DNA here is from genome assembly GCF_026168435.1 of Sesamum indicum. Classification (NCBI taxonomy): domain Eukaryota; kingdom Viridiplantae; phylum Streptophyta; class Magnoliopsida; order Lamiales; family Pedaliaceae; genus Sesamum; species Sesamum indicum. Next base: position 2,514,053 of record NC_142667.1, on the reverse strand, counting down.
GCGTCAAGAGAAAACGCTGCTGGCCCAACTGAGTCAATAGAGTCTGTGCAGGGTCATGATTCAGGATCAGAACATCAGGGATTATAATCCCAAAATAGAAATGCCCCACAACCAGAAATAAACCCTTTTATGCAACAGTTTATGGAAATGATGCAGAGGATGGCTCCATCGCCACAATCACAACTACATGATGCAGTTATTGATAAAAATTATGAAATAGTAAGGAGACAGGGGGCGAAGGTATTTGCCGGTACAACTGATCTTGCTGAAGCAGAGGAATGGCTGAGAAACACGGAAAGGGTGTTGGACAGGATCGAGTGTACTTCTGAGCAAAAGTTGAGGTATGCAGTGTCCTTACTAGAGAAAAATGCCTTAGATTGGTGGGAAACAGTCCCAAGGAGCAGGAGCCGACCCGCCACTTTGACTTGGTATGACTTTTTGAAAGAATTTGCAGACAAATATACTCCACCAGTCTACAGAAACCGTAAAAAAGTTGAATTCCTGGAATTAAAGCAGAATGAGTTATCTGTTGCTGAATATGAACTGCAATTTGTGAGATTATCAAAATATGCCCCAGAAGAAGTGAGCACGGATGAATTGAGAAGAGACAGATTTGAAAGGGGGTTGAGACTTGAGATTCGGGAGAAAATAGCAATCAAACCTCCAAGTTGTGGTGCACTGCTGGAAGCGGCACTGAGGGCAGAAGAGACGTCAATTGGAAGGAGTTCTACTGAAGCTAAACGAAGGAAATTGACAGGTAACCTGAATCCTACAGCGAGACAAAGTGGTGCAGTTTCCTTTAGGGGCTCTGGTTCGCAGAGAGGTTGGTTCAGAGGCCGAGGAGTGGGTCAAACTAGCAGGTCTTCTTTAGTATTTTCGAGTAGAGGCAGGCTACTTCGGTTAGATCTGGAGCAAGACCAGGTCCAGCCAGATCGTTCAGTGGAAGATCTATTCCCTCTTGTGCTAATTGCGGTAGGAGACACACTGGTGAATGTTGGGGAGTTCAACCAATTGTATGTTACCGTTGCCATCAACCAGGACACATTATCTGGGACTGTCCTACATGGAGGGATAATTCCAGAAGACCTCAGACTTCAGAGTTTAGCAGTGTGGGGGAAAACTCACAACGGGCAGGTACAAGTAGAGGACGAGGTAAAGGTGGTCGAGGTAGCGGGAATCTTTCTATGACGTCAACCGGACAAAGTAGTCAAACTCAACCACAAGCCAGGGTGTATGCAATCACAAAAGAACAAGCTCCTACGACACCCGAGGTTATCACTGGTTCCTTCTCTATTTGCGATTTTAGTGCACATGTATTGATTGATCCAGGATCTACTTGTTCATTTATATCACGTGATTTTGCATCTCATGTACATGCTAAAATAGAACCATTTGGACATGATTTACATGTGTCTATGCCTGCTGGTGGATTTGTATTAGTGAATACGATGGTGAGATGTTGTCCAGTAGTGGTGGAGGGTGTTACTTTATATGCAAATTTGGTTGTAATAGACCTTAGGGAATTTGATGTCATTATGGGGATGGACTGGTTAGCTAGTAATCATGCTCTAGTGGATTGTCAAACAAAAGAGGTGATGGTTGAAGTCAATGGGCAGATGAAGACGGTTATAGTGGGGGAAAGAAAAGTGATACCTAACTGCTTAATTTCTGCTGTGACCGCTTTTAATCTAATTAAAGAAGGGTGTGAGGCGTATCTAGCCAGTGTGCATGATACCATGAAAGTTAGTCCGGGTGTATTAGACGTTCCAGTGGTGAGGGAATTTCCTGATGTTTTTCCGGATGAATTACCTGGACTACCACCTCATCGAGAAGTAGACTTTGAAATAGATACTATTCCTGGGGCGGCACCTATTTCAATTGCACCGTATAGAATGGCGTCGTCAGAATTGAAAGAATTAAAGAAGCAGTTAGAAGAGCTATTGGATAAAGGGTTCATCCGACCTAGTATTTCACCGTGGGGGGCACCAGTATTATTCGTAAAGAAGAAAGATGGGAGTATGAGATTATGTGTCGATTATAGACAGCTGAACCGAATCACAATCAAGAATAAGTATCCTCTGCCACGGATTGACGATCTGCTTGATCAGCTAAAGGGTGCCACTGTGTTCTCTAAAATTGATTTGAGGTCAGGATATTGGCAACTACGGATTGAGGAAGAGTCAATCTCAAAGACAGCTTTCAGGACCAGGTATGACCACTATGAATTTGTCGTTATGCCATTTGGATTGATGAATGCCCCTGCAGCTTTCATGGCTCTGATGAACAAGACGTTACAACCATTCCTTGATCAATTTGTGATTGTGTTTATTGATGATATTTTGATATATTCGAGTAGTCCCGAGGAACATGAACAACATTTACGGACAATTTTACAGATCCTGAGAGAGAAACAGTTGTACGGTAAATTCAGCAAATGTGAGTTTTGGATGGAGGAAATTGCTTTTTTGTGGCACGTTGTTTTCAAAGAAGGGGTACAACCTGATCCAGCAAAAGTTAAGGCTATTTTAGAATGGGAACCACCTAAATATTTGTCGGAGATCCGAAATTTTCTGGGATGGGCTAGTTATTATAGAAGATTTGTAAAGGACTTCTCTATAATCGTAAAACCTCTGACGAACTTGTTGAAGAAGAATGCACAATTTAATTGGAATGACAAATGTGCTCAGAGTTTTGAGGAGTTGAAGAAGAGACTCACTTTAGCACCTATCCTTGCTTTGCCGTCTGGGAATGGAGGATATATGGTATTTACTGATGCTTCACGACAAGGACTTGGGTGTGTTTTGATGCAGCATGGGAGAGTTATAGCTTATGCTTCGAGACAGTTGAGGCCACACGAGATGAACTATCTGACCCATGATCTGGAGTTAGCAGCCATAGTACATGCATTGAAGATCTGAAGGCATTACTTATACGGGGAGACGTTTCAAATATTTACAGATCACAAAAGTCTAAAGTATATCCCAACACAGAAAGAATTGAATTTGAGGCAAAGAAGGTGGATGGAGCTTTTGAAAGATTATGATTGCACCATTGACTATCATCTGGGGAAGGCAAACATTGTAGCAGATGCTTTGAGTAGAAAGACGGTGGACCAACTTGCAGGTATGATCTGCTATAACATGGAGTATTTGACTGCCCTCAGAGTTATGGATGTACACTTTAGCATTGGTGGTGATATTCTACTGGCTACGATACAGGTGAAGCCCTCCCTCAAGGATAAAATTAAAGATGCAAGGCTAAAGATCCATATCTACAGAGGATGAAAGCTAAGGTGCAAAAAGGAAAGAGTGATCAATTTATAATCCAAGAATATGGTACATTGTTCAATGAAAAACGTATATGCGTGCCGAACGTAGAGGAGTTGAGAATGGAAATTATGCACGAGGCGCACTACGCACCATATGCTATACATTCTGGCAGTACCAAGATGTATCGGGATTTGAGACCCTATTACTGGTGGCCAACAATGAAGAAAAATGTGGCAGAGTTCGTAGCGAAATGTTTAACTTGTCAGCAGGTAAAAGCAGAACACCAAGCACCAGCTGGTAAACTTCATCCTTTGGCTATACCTGAATGGAAGTGGGAAAAGATTACTATGGATTTTGTCATTAGGTTACCACGTACGTTCAGAAGACATGATGCTATTTGGGTGATTGTTGACAGATTGACTAAATCTGCACATTTCCTGCCAATCCGTCAAAATGATTCCTTGGATAAGCTCGCCGAATTATATGTTTCAGAGATTGTGAGATTACATGGTATTCCTACCTCTATAGTTTCTGATAGAGATCCTCGATTTACTTCCCATCTCTGGGGAAGCTTGCAAACGGCGCTAGGTACAAAATTGCATTTCAGTACAGCGTTTCATCCTCAGACGGATGGACAGTCAGAAAGAACGATTCAGACATTAGAGGATATGATGAGAGCCTGTGTAATTGAATTCAAAGGAAATTGGGATGATCATCTACCATTGATGGAATTTGCTTATAATAATAGCTTTCATTCCAGTATTGGTATGGCTCCATATGAAGCTTTGTATGGAAGAAAATGCTGAAGTCCGATCTGTTGGGATATTGAGGGATTGAGACAGCTTGAAGGGTCGGAGTTAGTTCAAGAAACAGTGGACAAGATAAAAACAGTTAAAAAGTGTTTGAAAGCAGCACAAGATCGACAGAAGAGTTACGTCGATAAGCATCACAGAGAGATGGAATACGAGGTAGGTGAAAAAGTTTTTCTAAAAGTATCATCATGGAGAGGAATCTTAAGATTCGGAAAGCAAGGAAAGCTGAGTCCGCGATATATTGAGCCATATGAAATTCTGGAGCGAGTTGGACCACTAGCCTATCGGTTAGCATTACCGACAGAATTATCGCAGATACATGACGTGTTTCACGTTTCTATGCTACGGCAATACCGACCCGATCCTAGTCATATTTTGCATGAGTCAGAGATGGAGATATCAGAGGGATTGACATATATAAAAGAGTCAATGGAAATTCTGGATCGGAGTATAAAGAAGTTAAGAAATAAAGAAATACCAATGGTGAAGGTCAAATGGAGTCACCACTCTCCAAGGAAAGCCAGTTGGGAAGTTGAGTAGAACATGAGATAAAAATACCCATATTTATTCCCTGAGTCGGTAAGTTAGTTAAATTTCGAGGACGAAATTTTTATTAGGAGGGAAAAATTGTGACGCCCCAAATATTATAATACATAATTGTAGGATTAATTGGTAAATTTTCATGAAATTTAGTTAATTAGCCACTAAATTATGGGTCATAATTGGAATATAATAACACTTGAATGAATTAAATTGGAGTTCGTTATAATATTTTGGGACAATTTATATTAATTAAGAAAATTAGGAAGGACGTAAATGGTATTTTGAGAAAAGTTTAATTAAATAAATAATAATATAATAATAATAATAATAATAATATATAAAATATATATTACTAATAATATATATGTGTAAGTAACATATGTATATATATATATATAACCCAAAAAGAAAAGAAAAAAAAAAGAAGAAAGGAAGGAAAAGGTTTGGGGGTGGGCCCTCACCCACCGCCCCACCCCCTACATATATATATATATGTGAGCCAATTATCACAATCTCACATTTATAAATTTGCAATTTCCTTCTGTGTTCGGCAATTCGCAGCGGGAGGTAAGTTTTATTTTAATTTTTATTAATTTATATAATTATATTATTTATTTAGTTCATTTATTAAGTGTTGATTATATTGAGCGGTGTACTATTTAACCGGAATGTTTTATGAGTTTGGCTATTTAAAATAATGTCGAATTAAATATTAAATTTAATATAAAAATGATATCGTTGGTTAATTAGATTATTAAATTCATTAGATTTGAATATTGTTATAGTCAATTTAGATAATTCCATCGGAATTGTTAACCAAATACGCAATTATATGTATTATTATTCAATTAAAGAATATAATAGCGAGAAATTAATAGAAAATTCATAGAAATATTCTGAAAATTATATTTAATAAATGGTATGTTAATAAAGAGAAAAAAAAAGATTTATATTCGATAGAAATGAAATATTAAAGAATTATTAGAAATTGTACAAATGATATTCAATCTTATATTTAAAAGAAATTATGATATTCTCGATATATTAATTGTATGTGGTATAACTCATTATAGGATACGGGGGTGAGATGAAAGAACTGACAGTTAGCGATTGAGTAGAAAGAAACGTTGTGGGGTTGAGGTAAGTAAATAATTAGTATTATCTATATATGTATCTTTAATTGTGATTTTATTGTTATCTGAATTTGTGGTTCATGCTGATATGGATTTATTTGAAAGTATATGAGTGATGGATGATTTGATTTGATTGATGGTATTGTGTACGTGGAATGAGAAAATACGTTAAAATATTATGTTTGTTGTTTGATGTGTTGTGGATGTCTAAATGAGAATATATCGAAATACGGTTTTACGTTACTAGTTGCTTACAAGAATAGTGATATGTGAAAATCAGAGAGTGGTGGAAATTGAATATATATTGTGGCGTGAATACCCCTTGACATGTTGAAAAGCCTATAAGGCGAAATGAAATGGAAAGAGCTTTGATGCGATATGAGAAAGAAATGAAATGAAAAGAGCTTTGATGCGATATGAAAAAGATGTGATGTGAAAAGAGCTATGATGCGAAATAAAAGAGCTATGATGCGAATTGAAAGAGCTATGATGCGAAATGAGATTGATGAGCCGGCTGTCAAGGGGATTCACTTAAATTTATATAACGGTGAGATTGAGTTGACGGGAAAAACACGATATCACCTTCTGGTAAGCAAACTAGGAAAAAGGAAGTTTAATTGATTATTTTATTGTGAGATAGCTATGTGGTGTACTACAATTGATTATGTTGGAGTTAAATTGACTGTAACCCATGCATGTTGCCTACTTGTCCTGTTTGGGCTGTGTTTCATATACATATATAGATAGGGCTGATTATTTACCTACTGAGTGGCAGGCTCATTTCTCTGTTGACATTTTCTTTCAGGAGTAGACTTTGAGGTGTCTGACTGTTGAAGAATAGGTCTACGCACTATACCCAGGCAGGTCGGGCCAGTATGCTGTTTTCTCCTCTTGTCAGCTAGAGTACAAATCTTATTTTGTTTGTATAAAGAGAACATAGGCGTAGCGATCAACTGTGGTGGATCACCTGTGGTGTTTGATTTGTATACATGTGATGTTGTGAGTTGACTATGTTGTTATGATGTTGTGACTACGTGCATATTGATAGATGATTATGTGCATTTATATATATAAACACAGTGATTATTATAAGTATGACGTTTAGGGTAGATATAGCCCTTGTAGCGAAGGGGATGCTACATTGGGGCAGCACAGCCCTTAACCCTGAACACACCCGCTTCAGCAGCCCAAGGGACCAAGTAGGCCAAGGAGGAGAATGGAGGTCTAGGGCACCCACAGATTCAGCCCATGGTCATTACCAACAAAGGCGACCGGCGCAAAAGGCCTATAAACCTGAGAATTTCCTCTCCTATGTGACGTACAACTGGCCTACCAGTCAACCGCCACCTCAGACCACGTCAGCCCTAGAAGGGCATTCTAAGCAAAGGAAGATCCCCCAGGCGTCTATGACTTCCTATTAGCGCGGGGTCTCCCTAGATAGAAGGAGACTCTTAGTGAACACATCCAGCTGCAAATAAGGATAATTTACCACTTATCCAACTACCCTAATCCATGATAATCTAGGAAGAGGGATAGACCCCCAGTAGGTGGGAGCATTCCCCTATATATACAGGTTTGGTCCTCTAGATGGGGGACGGTACCTGAATTTTCTAAGTATTCTTTAAGCACTTATCAGACACTCTTTCATGAATTGGCACATTCCTTTCGATTCCATCATCATATCTCAATTTCTTATTACATTCATTTACTTTCTTGTTTTATTTAACCTTGATCCAATATTAACTTGGGCGTCAAAGTGCTAACGTATTTTTTTGCAGGTCTTTTTTTTCTAGGTCTATAAACGCTTCGGCTCAAGTCTTGAACACTAATCCAGATTCATTAAACCACATGCTATTTTTACATGCATCAAAGTCTATAAGCACTAGCAATATTATATATTATGCATTATGGTACAGATATATACACACAATATAAAAATAATAAATTAATTATTAGAACTTGTTAATTTACAAAACTAAAAGAAATTGCAAATTGATTTTTAAATATAATAATAAAATTTACGTGCATTATATTAAATAATTATTTACAAGAAAATTCAAAACTTACTAAATTGTTGATGAATCTTATTTTAGATAGATGTTAGATAATATAAATAAAATAACATATTTTGTTACTATCTAAAATTAAAAAACATTATATATTTATTAATATTTCTAATACATGGTAACTTTTTGAATATAAATTTGATATAATATTGACTACGTAGTTAAATATATAAAAATAAATATATACATATATAAGTACTGAAAAAAAAACAAAAAATTCACAAGCTGGCGTGCAAATAAAAATACTTGAACTGGACTCAAGCTCAAATCAAGCTTCAAAACGAGTTAGCTTGACTCGATTGACATATTTTGTCGGACTGATTGAACCATTCTCCAATTCATTAAATAGTTTGATCCAACCTATAAAATTGAATTAATCTTAAAATAGGTCTATCTTTCCGAAATCGCTCTAACCACCGGACATGTTGATCGAACCTGAGAAATCAACCAGATTGTTGATTTTCTCACACTCTTTTCTTTCGTTTTTTTTTTGTCCAATTATTGTCGGATTAACCGATTATTTATGGGCCTATTGCTAAGATCCAAAACCCATCTATTGCCATTTCTAATTTAATTAATTCTGGGCTTATTCTGTTTATTGAAGAGCACCTTTTAGATTTTTTTTTCTGATTTTTTTCTCAAAAAATATTTTAATTTATTCTACTTTTTTTAAAGGTTTTCATACTTATATTTTCAATAAAAACGAAGAAACAATTGTAATTGCAAAAGTAATTTTCTGAGAATATTCTCATGAAAATATTTGTAAAAATTAAAAAAGAGAAATATTTTTTTAAAAAACTATTATTTACCGAAACATTTTATAATTGCCAATTATTTATAAAAATTACAAAATTTTCAAAAATATTACAGAAAATATTTTTTGTAAATGTTTTCAATAAAATTTTTCTTAAAAAATTGAATTTTTTTAAAAAAATTTGTCCAAAAAAAATTTAGAAATGGAGGGAAGGGGAGGGGGTGGCCAAAAGATAGGGAGGAAATGGGGGGGGGGGTGGGAGTTACCTGGAGAGGCAGAAATCGGCAGCGAAGAGACAGCTGTAGGCAGCAGACAGTGGGAGGGAGGCCAACAGTTACAACAACAGACGGAGGAGAGGGAGGGAGAAAAAAGAGAAGGAGGAAGGAGAAGAAAAAAAATATGCTAAGTGTTCTACATATATTGAATTTTGGAGCAAGTGTAGGAACGATCATTTTTGAGTAACTCGTTCCTATGCTCATTCCTAACTTACAAAACGACGTTGTTTTTTGTGACGAACTTTGCTAAAAAAACATTTCCTATTTAGTAACCGTGCCTAATACCCGTTCCAAATAGTGCAAGATGGTGTCACTTCCGCATATTATTATGTAGACTGTTCCTAATTATAGCAGACCGTTGTTAATTGTGTCTCAAATTTAATTTTTTAAAAAATTAAAAAAATAAAAAATATAGAAAAAATCATCCCAAACATGTTAATGATCATGAAAAAGTAGACCAACAAGTAATTAAGGCAATGGAAAGCATATAATGTTATGAATAAAATTTGACAACTATTCAAAAGATCAAGTATATTTGTATATACAGAATTGTTAGTCTTACGTATATGTAAATAGCATCTTGTACGATTGTATCGGATCACGTAATCAAACTGTTAAAACTTTAATCAGACCGTTAGATATTATCAAATAAAAAAAAATACTACATTCGATGATGTTTTAGACATTTTTGTTGTACATATCCTGAAATATCGTATCTGATACATAATCAATAATGTTAAAAATAATGCAACTGTCAATCAGACCGTCTGAGTTTAGATCAGACCGCCAAAAATGTTGACATATGGTAAGTGTTGTTATACATTAAAATTTAGTATTAATCAGGGTCTCGGATGTAGATATATCATAATCGGGAACAAAACAAGCAAGATGACACTAGACTTTGGCACGGGCTCTGCAACACACTTAGAAACTAGACTAGTAAAATACGTTAGGAACCAAGTTATCAACACATGTAGGAACGGGCACAAGTAATTTCAGTTTTAGGAACAGGCAAAAATATAAAATTGTCCCTAACTTAATTTTCCCTCCAGTTTTCCTTCTGGCGTGCAATTAAATTTCTTAGAACAGAAGTAGGAAAAGTCAAATGTAATTGACTATTCCTATGATTTTGGTTTTCCCTCCATTTTTTCTAAATATCTGCCATATTTAGGAGTGGGTTTAGGAACGGGTTTTGAAATTTTGATCGTTCCTATGTTGAAAAACATATTGCCTAGGAATGGTTTTAAAACTTTAAACTGTTCTAAATAGAAAATTACTGTGTTTTGTTTAGAAAAAAAAAGTTTAAAAAGTATACTTCTATAAGGTTAAAATAAGTACAGAAACACTAATTAATGTCAATCATAATTAGTGTCTTCTTCAGTCACATATTCTTCATCGAAGTTATCTTCGCCAAAGTCATCATCGGTCTTGTAGGCCACTGATTGGGATGTACCTGCTCTTTGTTGAGTAGCAACAGAAAGATCAACAATTAATTGAATACCATTTGGGTCATGTAGGTCATAATTATGGTTGTCCGTCGCAACTTGTGGAGTAGCGAGTGCCTCATTCTTATTTCGCTCCCTGGCCGACTTCTACCTAGCTTCTCCACACAACTTGCAGTAGTCCAGATCAATGTCGTCCTTCTAGTACAACATGCAACCATTCTTACACGCATCAATCTTCTCAATAGGTAAGACAAGTCTCTTAAATTTCTTCATACTATAGTAATCCTAGGGCAGGGTGTGGTAGCGCGGAAATATATGATTAGCCCACTGCAATATCGATCATATATATGTTGAGAAATATGGCCCTCAACTTTGATATTCACCAGCTCAACTACAATCCCAATTGAGATTAGGTGCAACCGTTCCACAATAGCTGCTCGGCAGCATGCACTACATCGTGAAACTGATTTGCCAGCCTAAATACATAATCGTAGGGGCCCCTACCGTAATATGAACTAGGCCCTGCATCAGTTGGACAGAACCTCGTACCATCGTCGTCATAATTAGAAGACCAGACAGGCGGCCCGACAACATCATAAATCGTTCTCTGCTCACAACCCATCTACACCACATCACTACAAGGATCTACGGCCCTATTCGGGTCGTTTTCTGGAAGTGACCCGAAATTAATTCAACCTCCTTAAACTCCTCAGTTGGTTCCAATCTCTCTATTTTTTCTCTCTTCACCTCCTCACTCTGACTCAACTCCTTCATTCTCTTCTCCTTTTTTACAGCATTACCTTGCTTTATAGCCAGATTATAGCATTGCCTAGCCGCTCGCTGATCGCATCTTACTTCCCCAACCCTGTGCTTGGTAGAGAATTCCATCTTCAAGTGGTAGGTCGACACAACTGCTCTGGATTTGTTGAGCCCAGGTCCCCCCAATACAACGTTATATGCGAAGGGGCTGTCTACCACCAGGAATTGCACCATACAGGTATTCCTTGGAGGCTCTTCTCCCATTGAAACTGGTAGATCTATTACTCCTTCAGGCACGACCTCACTCCCCCGAAGCCAACCAGGAGTGTGCGCACCGGCATCAGTTTTAGGTCCCCCAACTCCATTTTCCTAAGCACATCAGTAAAACTGATATCAACAAAACTACCATTATCTATTAAAATCTTGTGTACCTGGTAGTTAACAATGTCCATCCGTATGACCATCAGGTCGTTCTAATCAATTGCTCCCGAGCTTGAATCCCTATCACCAAAAATAATATCTTCCTGCGGCTCCACATGTAACACCTGTTCTCCGTATCGGTATCTACTTTCCCTCGCATGCCTTTTTCTTGCCCTTGAAGAATCTCTACTTATAGGGCCATCCGAGATCGTGTGGATGACCCCTTTAGTGAGTGCATTATTTCGAGCTACATTTTTCCCCGCATCATCTTTGTGATTCCGCTCGCGGCTTCGCTATCTGCTACGATTACCTGCCTCACTTCTTTTTTCAATCAGATGCTTAAAGTACCCTTGCTTTATCTATCTTTCAATTTCATCATTCAATTGATAGCGGTCATCAGTGTCGTGAACTTTATCTTTGTGAAAGCAGCAATATTTGTTAGAATTTTTCTTTGTAGGAGTATCACGCATCTTACTTGGCCATTGCAAGAGCCCTTCTTTCTCCACCATCATCATGAGACTCTCCCTAGTCGTATTCAATGGAGTATACCTGTGATACCTGGGCTGGTATGGTCCTCTCCTCTCCCGATCTTTTTCAGATCGCGACTTCCCTTCCTTAGATCTTTCTCCCTTCGAGGGACCTGGATCTCGCGTCCACTCATTATCCTTCATAGCATTCATTTCCTCCTCATCTATGTACTTCTGAGCCATCTCCATTAATTGCTTAGTTCCCGTAGGGGGATCGCGAGCCAGGGCCGATGCGAAAGGACCCTTTTTAAACTCGTGGATCAAGATGCTTACCATCATATCGATTCTTAAATCTTGAACTTCATACCTCATTATTAAACCTTCCCATAAAATTTTCCAAAGTCTCATCATCCTTCTGCCGAATAGTAAAGAGGTAGGTAGCCGACCTCTTTGCCTTTCTATTACTTGAAAAATGAAAAGAAAACTTATGTATCAATTGCTCGTATGAGTCTATGGTTCCACTCCCCAAGCTGATGAGCCACTCTTGTGCTTTACCCTTTAGCGTGGTTACAAACAACTTTGCTTTGATAGGATTAGTATGGCCATATAAATTCATGATCAAGTCAAATGCGGCCACATGTTCCCTTGGATCTTTACTCCTATATTACTTGGGAAGATTCGGGAAGCGGAAACTGCTATCTACCACCTGAAGCAAAATCCTGTTAGAAGGGCGAACTCCTATTTAGCGATACAATCTCACCTCTCTTTTTTAATTCTTGGATCTGTTTTCCTAATTTCTCAATGTGACGACTAACATCATCTACATCTGCCCGAGAAATTCCTGGCTGCCTTGTGCCTGTTCTCTTACTAGTCACCTCATTGGACATGGTTTTCTCAAGATCTTTTTCAGGTACCCTTGAGACCTCTCGCCCATGCTATCCTTCCAGCTCCTGAAATAACTGCCTCCTTGCCCCTTCTCTCGCCAGTGTTATTGTTCTCCTTTCATACTCCACTATGCTTGCCTCTTCTATCATCCGTTCTAGCTCCATTTTCGATACCTGTATCATCTGTTCCTCTTCTCTCCCTGGCGTCTCCTCAACATGTTGATCTCTTCTTGATGACCCTTCCGTTTCTAGTTTCTGTTCTCAATTTCCCAAAGACAGCGCTAAAATGATGCAGGTCGCACGAAATCCGAATCGGGTCACTAGTGTAGGTCCCGAGGTTGGGTCGTTAGATCCTTCTTTCGAGCTTCCTGTTAGTGGATCCTAAGAACAGAGCAAACGTGAGACTAGCAGGGTAGCCCCCAGCGAAGGCCCTCCGATGCCTAAGTTAGAAATGATAGGTCGAAGGTGATAAAACGAGATCGAATGAGACCAAGAAAAGAGCAGTAAAAGTAATAAATGTGTGTGTGTTTTAAATAGTCATAAATGCAGATATATATAGTAGTACGGTACCAGATAAGCATGTGACACGTGGCGTCATCTGGATGTAGCCACGTCATCCAATCCAAGGGAAGACCAAGTGGGTTGACCTCATTGACCTGGGTCAGGCAGGTCGAGTCGCCATGCGAGCGGATCCTGCCATTATGAGGAAAATTCATTAAAAAGTAAGGGTATTTTGATCATTTTAATGACATTTAAAGAAGTGTAACAGTCGCATGCCAAGTGGCTAAATCACCGCCGCCGGGGTTGCTTGACGTGGCATCATCTGATGGCATGTGGGAAGGCGCGCTGGCTTAGTTCCTCCCAGGGTGATCCGATGATTGGAGTTGCATAAACTCCGGATCAAAAATGCCACGAGAAGTGGCTTCATTGCCAGCTGAATTACTAAATTCTGTCGTCGCCATAGCAGAACACAGAATATAGTGATGAATACAGTAAAAAACAAAGGATATCAAGAGACCTTCACATGGAAGGCTCTGATACCATGTAAAAGAACTAGAAACAAATAGAAAAGATGCAGTCGAGAGCGAAGGCCATTCCAGAGTGAATTATGATAAAAAAATTTGATTCCAAAACTTGCAGTACACTATTCTTTAAATACACGCCTGAAGAAGAAGGCTGAACAAAAAAATAACAACTTTTTTTTTTTTTTCAAAAACCACCTAGAGGTGGGGGGAATTTTTCGGAGTCCCCAGTCCTTCTATATTAAAATGCACAAGATAATTACAGTGGGGAGAGCTACCTCCATAAAATTTCTAGTAAAACCATAAACAAGGAGTACTACTCCCTTACAAATAGAGCAACAATAAACAAGGAGTACTACTCCCTTACAAATAGAGCAACAATAAACAAGGAGTACTACTCCCTTACAACAAAAGACCCGAACAGGTGTCATAGAGGAATTATGGCAAGTCAAAAAGATTTTTGTTATCCTACCACGTCGTGGCTCGCACAGCACCTGCAAATAAATCTGTACAAAAAGGCCAAGCCAAAGTGTATGTAATGTTCTAAAAGGATAAATAATGAACATAAGTATAACCGTGGAGAACAAGTTTGTATGGCTAGCAGCCTTTGAACTTCTGGGAGGGGTTCATAATACCTGCAAAAGATAAAACAGCAAATAACTAGATAAAGGAGAAAGTGATAAGACCAAAGGTAACCAGAGAATATTGGTCCCAACATCAACCAATATGGATGAGTAACTTCCTAGGACCCCATATAGGAACAAACAAAAAGCAGCACAGAAAAGCTCAGATAGGGAAACAAATGACCGCGAAGAAATAGTCAGTAATGAAATACCCCTAATTTCATGAAAAATTATGTAAAGCTGAAATTAAAGGTATCTAGTACTTCTGATTCTAATAGCAGGCAAGGAGCAGGCATCAAGTCTAATCAAACCTTTAGGAATACCAGTGATATTATCTGAGGATAAAATGGTGAGATGTTGGCTGAAACAAGCTTGGTTAGCAAAATAATCGGCCACTTGGTTACCCTCTCTAAAGATGTGTGTTATTTTGAACTCAGTTTTGGATAGAAGCTCTCTAATATGTTGCAGCAAGTTTTGAAGGTGCCAAGGCCCTTGGGGGGGAGAGGAAATAAGCTTGATGGCGATGTTGGCATCTGTTTCCACCCATATTTTCCTAATGTTGTTATCAATGCACAATTTAACACCTTTATATATAGCACTAAGTTCTGCTGCTGTATTAGACATGAGGCCAAAATGTTCCTGGAATGCAAATACAGTCTGACCAAGATGATTTTTGATGATGCCGCTTGCTCCTGCAACGCCTGGATTT
The DNA here is from genome assembly GCF_026168435.1 of Sesamum indicum. Taxonomy (NCBI): domain Eukaryota; kingdom Viridiplantae; phylum Streptophyta; class Magnoliopsida; order Lamiales; family Pedaliaceae; genus Sesamum; species Sesamum indicum. The sequence goes on along the minus strand of NC_142667.1, from coordinate 2,498,872 downwards.
CCTTTTGAGGCCGCATTCGTGTTCAATTTGAACCATCCCCTATCTGGCTTAATCCACTTAACAATAGAGATTCTGGATGATATCTTCTGAGGGGGAAATGAAATTTTAAAAAGAGATGCAACAGATTTGTCCCCTTTCCAGTGTATAGCTCTCATGAGGTTGGTTTTACCAAGCAGATGAAGATAATTGAGGATTTGAGAGATAATACGATAAGCTTTGAAAGGAGCCCCCTCAAATATGGCAACATTCCTACAAGTCCAAATGTTCCACATGATCAGCGGGGGAAGAATATCTTTGATGTGAAGCTGATTAGAGATATTACTTTTCTAGGCTTGAAGGATCATGAAAAACTTGTCCGTGACAGGAATATTGAGTTGAAATTTGGAGGCAAAGAAGCTTCAAACTTCAAGGGAGACCTTGTTATGAAGGAAAAGGTGAGGAATAGTCTCCTCCTCCTTCAAACAGCAAACGCATCTAGAGGCCAGAGATATGCCCTTTTGTTTGAGTCTACTGTCGACTGGAATCCAGTTATGGAGGACTTTCCAAATGAAGATAGAAATAGTAGGCCTGACAAGGGGAGACCAGAGATTTTTGAAAATGGGAAGGGAAGGTTTGTGATCTCTACTAATCTCACGAGCTGATTTGGTAGAAAATGAGCCGTGGGGGGATGGTTTTCAATGCATAAAATCTTGATGCTGGGGATTAATGGGGATCTGCAAAATGAGCTCTATGATATGCTGAGGAACAGCCTCCTTCAATTTACCAATATCCCATGTGTGCTTGTTCCATAAGTTATTGACCAGGGCATTGGATGCTCTGTTGGGGTGTATGAGGGAATGAAGGGTGCCAGCAGGGAGCCAACAATCATACCAGAAAGATACATTGTCAGCTCCAAGGCTCCAAAAAATGTTCTCCTGAGAGATAGATTTAATGCCACAAATTTTTCTCCAAATGTTAGAGTCCTTCGGTTTAGCTTTAGTAGAGGCAGGAGTAGACTTTTTACAATATCTACTAATAGTAAAGCTGGCCCATAGAGAGTTATTTTGTCTCAGCTGCCACCAGAGTTTGTGGGTAAAGGCTGTGACGGTATCCCTAATGTTTCTGATACCCAAGCCCCCTTCTTCACAAGGATAGCATTTGAAAGCCCATTTAGTCCAATGAATTTTCCTATGGTCAGTAGTGGATCCCCAAAAGATTTTGGCAAAAAATTGTTCAATTTTCTGCAGAGTGCCAATAGGAGGACTCAAAACTTGAAGAAGATAAACAGGCATAGAGGACAGGACACTTTTAATAAGTTGAAGCCTGCCCCCTTGTGAAAGATGGTTATGCTCCCATCCACTGATCCTGTTTCTGATTTTGTCAATAAGAGGTTCATAAAGAATTTTCTTCTTATGACCTTTATGCAGAGGAGCTCCAAGATATGTGATAGGAAGACACTTGAGATTGAAGTCAGTAATGGATTTGATTCTATGGGCAATGTTATTAGCTTTCTTACCAGGGATAAAGAAGCTCTTGGAGTGATTGATTTTTTGGTCAGATTGGTCCTCATATAGCTCTAGGAATTGCATCAGTTTAGTCAGAGAGTGTTCTTCACATCTGGTGAAAATGATGATGTCATCCGCATAGGCCAAATGAGACACTCTAGCTTTACAGCCCGTCTGATAGAACATACCAGGATTTTGAGAGAAAAGGTGATTAAGCCCTCTGGAAAGAGCCTCAGCGGCAAGGATGAATAAAGCAGTGGAAATTGGATCACCTTGTATAAGGCCTTGAGATGATTTGAAGAAACCAGATGGTTCTCCATTAACCAGAATGGTGAACCAACAATGTTCAATAGCGTGCTTGATGAGGACAATAAATCTGAAAGGAAAACCCATCTTCTCCAGAATCACATAGAGAAATTTTCAGTTCACCCTGTCATAAGCCTTAGTCATATCCAATTTTAAAATAATGTTCCCTTTGCTATGACTCATATCAAGATGATGTGTCATTTCTTGGGCTAGAAGAATATCGTCGGCAATGAGCCTACCAGGCACAAAGCCACTCTGAGATGGGGAAATGAGGTCAAGGAGAGTTTGGGAGATTTTAGTATAAAGAAGCTTGGACAGGATCTTATTGGTAACATTGAAGAGGGAGATAGGTCTGAACTCGGATCAGGATTAGGGTGAGTCATTCTTAGGGATAGGAATGATAGATGTGGCAAAGAAGCTTCTGGGCATAGGGGTGCCCCTAAAAAAATCCATAACAGCAGCATTGACATCCTCTGCGATAGTATTCCAGCACGCTTGGAAGAATGCTGAAGAGAATCCATCCGGCCCAGCAACACTGTCTTTATTAATAGAAAAGACAACCTCTTTGATATCATCATGGGAGGGTGGTTGACAAAGGTTAAGGAGGACATCTTGATGAATTTGAGGAAATTGGAATGAAAAATCATGAGAAAGAGATGTGGCAGGGGTATCACTTAAGAGACTTTCAAAGAAGTGAACAGCAGAAATCTTAATTTGAGCAGAGTCAGTGATTTCATGTTGATTATCCATCACTCTGGAGATTCTGGATTTCAACCTTTTCTTCTTGACAGAGGCGTGAAAGAATTTGGTGTTTCTTTCTCCCGCTTCAAGCCATTTGCAAATGCTTTTCTGTCTCCAGAACTCAGATTCAAGTTTAAGGGCATGGACCAGAGCAGCATTGTGTTTGTTTAGATTGGTCAAATTAGCTTCGGAAGGCAACCTATCAAACTGCTTCTCTGCTTCATTAGCAGCAGCCTTGGCTTGGTCCACAAGAGAGAAGATATTGCCCAAACAATCCTTGTTCCACTGCTTTAGGTGATTCTTCAGCCTATATAGCTTTTGTTGCAACCTATACATACCATAACCTTGGATGGGGGCACCCCAGGATTGTTTAACCATGTCTTGGAAGTCATGATGCATAATCCACATATGCTGAAATCTGAAAGAAGAGGGAACTTTGTCCTCTGTTCTAGTGGCAGTAATTAACAGGGGGTGATGATCTGACAGTCTTCTAGGGAGATGTGAAACTCTGGTGGAATTGAATAGTTCAGCCCATTCTTGAGAATATAAGACTCTATCTAAACGCCTCCAAACCCTTTTGTTAGTCCAAGTGAAAGGCTCTCCTTCAAATCCTGCATCAGTTAAACCACTATCCAAGACCATATCATTAAAGTCCTCAATAGAGCCCAAGCTACTGATAGTGCCTCCTTGATTTTCATGGGTATGAAGCATAGTGTTGAAATCTCCTCCAACAATCCAAGGTACCTTGTTGAGGGACAATCTTTTAAGCTCTTCCCACAAGGCTCTCCTAGGATTCCTGTAACATTTGGCATATACAAAACTACAAAAAATGTCCTTTTGAAGAAGTATAGAACATATTTTAACATGAAGTAATTGATTAGTGTTCTGTACCACCTGAACATCAAAACCAACCTGAGCGAGACACCAGATTTTGTTAGAAATGTTAGAAAAAACGGAATGAAAACCAAACCCGTTAATGAAAGAAGCGTCTTCAATGTGAATAAAAGGTTCCAGCAAAACCAAAATATGAGGTCTATGAGTTAACAGCATGTCAAAGAGAACTTTCTATTTATCTATCTTACCAATACCACGAACATTCCAAATCATAATTTTGGTCATTTAAAATTGTAGAGAGGAAGAGGAAACAGACCTGGTGTGCCTTTTAGGGAGGGTCCTAGTGGTACCGTTACCTTTGTTGTTTTTTCTTTTGCCTCCACCTTTGCCTGTTTTAAGAGAGCTATCTTCCATGGAATTGTTTCTCTTTAACTTGTTAGACATAGTAGAGTCTTCCAAAATGTGCTCCTGGAGGTTAGATTCCAGTGCTATGTCATTGGCCATTTGATAGATCTCCTGTTCTCTTGCTTGTACTTGTGGCTGGTGCTCAGTGTCAAGCTCCAGAAGTGCATCACTGTCATCCAGGCTTTGAAATCTGTTGTAGATTGGTGTGACTGCCTCCTCTTTGTCACTACTTTCTTTGGTGTCCTGAGCCTCACTTTCGCTAGTTTCTTGGGTAGCTTGAATCTCAATGATATCCATCTCAGAAAGAAACTTATTTCTCTGTTTATGGTTGCTACATTCTCCTCTTAAAAGGATTCTAGTTTCTGTTGCCTTTGTTGATGTGCAACCCTTGTCACCACTTTTTGGTGTCTTCTTAGCTTTTCCTCTAGATTTCAGCTTGCTTTTGGAACTTAGTTCATGGCTTTCAGCATTCCACTCCGTGTCCAATAATTCTGCAACTAAGGAATCATCCAAGTTGAAGTTTCCATGTTGACTATTCCGTTTTCTCCTTGAGGCGTCAAAGTAGTGTGGGAGGTGTGTCCCTGTTTTCCATGGCTCTGAATCTGTTCCGCTTGATTGTCATTCTCCTGTTGATCTTTGTCCCCATTTTCTGGCTGGTCAGCTATTGAACGTTCCGCTTCTTCAGCGAGAAGTGGTGCTTTGCTTCCTTCCGAATTTTGCTCGGTAGTAGGATGGCCTACTGACACAGTCCTCTTTTTACCTCTATCACGGGCTTGTTTTGTCTCAATTCCTGCAAATTGTTGAAGTCTAGGGTTGATCTTATAACGGGGTGGGGGTTTAGGGGCATTACCTTTCGAAAAACAATCAGAATCCTTATGTCCCACATGCTTGCACAGAGAACAATATTCAGGTAGATATTCATAGACAACTTTCTGTACTATGGTTACACCATTAATATGCAAGTCAAATTCTTCAATAATAGGTTTTAACAGGTCTATTTCCACACATACCCTGGCTTGTGAAAGTTTAGACTTGTTAAGAGTTAAAGCATCAATTTGTAAAGGTGAACCAACCATGCTAGCAACAGAAAAAAGAGCTTCCTTACCAAATAAATGAGCAGGGAGTTCAGGAAAGCAAACCCAAATAGGAACGACAGATGATTCTTGCGTCGGAGTAAATGTAGGCGTCCATTTGAAAATTCTCATTGGGAAGCCTTGAAGAAACCAAAT